>NW_022045806.1:0-47879 GCF_003285905.1 Drosophila hydei
GTATCGATACTTGGTATCGAAGCTTGGTATCGATACTTTGTATCGATACTTGCTATCGTTATCTGATATCGATACTTGGTATTGATTCTGGGTAATCGATACTTTGTATCGATACTTGCTATCGATACTCAGTATAATATTTGGTATCGATACTCGGATCAACTCGTTATCGATACTTTGAATCGACACTTGGTATCGTATTTGGAATCGATACTTGGAATCGACACTTGGTATCGATACTGGAATCGATACTCGGTATCGATACTTGGAATCGATACTCGGTATCGATACTTGGAATCGATACTTGTATCGATACTTGGTAAAGATACTTGGTATCGATATTTGGTATCGTAACATGGTATCAATACTAGATATCGATACTCGGTATCGAGATTTGGTATCGATACTTGGACTCGATACTTGGTATCGACACTTGGTATCGATATTTGGTATCGAAACTTTGGTACGAAACTTGGAATCGACCTTGGGTATCGATACTTGGTATCGACACTTGGTATCGACACTCGGTATCGAAACTTGGTATCGATACTTGGTATCGAAACTTGGAATCGACACTTGGTTTCAATACTTGGTATTGACACTTGGTATCGACACTTGGTATCGATGCTTGGTATCAATACTTGGTATCGATACTTGGTATCGATACTTGGTATCGATACTTGGTATCGATACTTGGTATCGATACTTGGTATCGATACTTGGTATCGATACGTGGTATCGATACTTGGTATCGATACGTGGTATCAATACTGGGTATCGATACTTGGTATCGAAACTTGGAATCGACACTTGGTATCAATATTTGGTATTGACACTTAGTATCGACACTTGGTATCGATACTTGGTATCGATACTTGTTATCGATACTTGGTATCGATACTTGGTATCGATACTTGGTATCGATACTTGGTATTGGTATCAATACTTGGTATCGATACTTGGTATCAATACTAGGTATCGACAATTGGTTATCGATACTTGGTATCGATACTTGGTATAGATACTTGGTATCGATACTTGGTATCGAAACATGGTATCAATACTAGGTATCGATACTCGGTATCGAGATTTGGTATCGATACTTGGAAGCGATACTCGGTATCGAAACTTGGTATCGATACTTAGTATCGAAACTTGGTATCGATACTTGGTATCGAAGCTTGGTATCGATACTTTGTATCGATACTTGCTATCGTTATCTGATATCGATACTTGGTATCGATTCTGGGTATCGATACTTTGTATCGATACTTGGTATCGATACTCAGTATAATATTTGGTATCGATACTCGGGATCGATACTTGGTATCGATTCTGGGTATCGATACTTGGTATCGATACTTGGTAAAGATACTTGGTATCGATACTTGGAATCGAAACATGGTATCAATACTAGGTATCGATACTCGGTATCGAGATTTGGTATCGATACTTGGTAGCGATACTCGGTATCGAAACTTGGTATCGATACTTGGTATCGAAACTTGGTATCGATACTTGGTATCGAAACTTGGTATCGATACTTTGTATCGATACTTGCTATCGTTATCTGATATCGATACTTGGTATCGATTCTGGGTATGGATACTTTGTATCGATACTTGGTATCGATACACAGTATAATATTTGGTATCGATACTCGGGATCGATACTCGGTATCGATACTTTGAATCGACACTTGGTATCGATATTTGGATTCGATACTTGGAATCGACACTTGGTATCGAATCTTGGTATCGATACTTGGAATCGATACTCGGTATCGATACTTGGTATCGATACTCGATATCGAAATTTGGTATCGATACTTGGTATCGCTACTCGGTATCGAAACTTGGTATCGATACTTGGTATCGAAACTTGGAATCGACACTTGGTATCAATACTTGGTATTGACACTTGGTATCGACACTTGGTATCGATGCTTGGTATCAATACTTGGTATCGATACTTGGTATCGATACTTGGTATCGATACTTGGTATCGATACGATACTTGGTATCGATACTTGGAATGGATACTCGGTATCGATACTTGGTATCGATACTTGGTAAAGATACTTGGTATCGATACTCTGTATCGAAACATTGTATCAATACTTGGTATCGAAACTTGGAATCGACACTTGGTATCAATACTTGGTATTGACACTTAGTATCGACACTTGGTATCGATACTTGGTATCGATACTTGGTATCGATACTTGGTATCAATACTTGGTATTGACACTTGGTATCGACACTTGGTATCGATACTTGGTATCGATACTTGGTATCGATACGTGGTATCAATACTGGGTATCGATACTTGGTATCGAAACTTGGAATCGACACTTTGTATCAATACTTGGTATTGACACTTGGTATTGACACTTAGTATCGACACTTGGTATCGATACTTGGTATCGATACTTGGTTTCGATACTTGGTATCGATACTTGGTATCGATACTTGGTATCGATACTTGGTATCGATACTTGGTATCGAAACATGGTATCAATACTAGGTATCGATACTCGGTATAGAGATTTGGTATCGATACTTGGTAGCGATACTCGGTATCGAAACTTGGTATCGATACTTAGTATCGAAACTTGGTATCGATACTTGGTATCGAAGCTTGGTATCGATACTTGGTATCGATACTTGCTATCGTTATCTGATATCGATACTTGGTATCGATTCTGGGTATCGATACTTTGTATCGATACTTGGTATCGATACACAGTATAATATTTGGTATCGATACTCGGGATCGATACTTGGTATCGATTCTGGGTATCGATACTTGGTATCGATACTTGGTATCGATACTTGGTATCGATACTTGGTAAAGATACTTGGTATCGATACTTGGTATCGAAACATGGTATCAATACTAGGTATCGATACTCGGTATCGAGATTTGGTATCGATACTTGGTAGCGATACTCGGTATCGAAACTTGGTATCGATACTTGGTATCGAAACTTGGTATCGATACTTGGTATCGAAGCTTGGTATCGATACTTTGTATCGATACTTGCTATCGTTATCTGATATCGATACTTGGTATCGATTCTGGGTATGGATACTTTGTATCGATACTTGGTATCGATACTCAGTATAATATTTGGTATCGATACTCGGGATCGATACTCGGTATCGATACTTTGAATCGACACTTGGTATCGATATTTGGATTCGATACTTGGAATCGACACTTGGTATCGAATCTTGGTATCGATACTTGGAATCGATACTTGGTATCGACAATTGGTATCGATACTCGGTATCGATACTTTGAATCGACACTTGGTATCGATATTTGGATTCGATACTTGGAATCGACACTTGGTATCGAATCTTGGTATCGATACTTGGTATCGATACTCGATATCGAAATTTGGTATCGATACTTGGTATCGCTACTCGGTATCGAAACTTGGTATCGATACTTGGTATCGAAACTTGGTATCGATACTTGGTATCGAAGCTTGGTATCGATACTTTGTATCGATACTTGCTATCGTTATCTGATATCGATACTTGGTATTGATTCTGGGCATCGATACTTTGTATCGATACTTGCTATCGATACTCAGTATTATATTTGGTATCGATACTCGGGATCAATACTCGTTATCGATACTTTGAATCGACACTTGGTATCGATATTTGGAATCGATACTTGGAATCGACACTTGGTATCGATACTTGGAATCGATACTCGGTATCGATACTTGGAATCGATACTCGGTATCGATACTTGGAATCGATACTTGGTATCGATACTTGGTAAAGATACTTGGTATCGATATTTGGTATCGTAACATGGTATCAATACTAGATATCGATACTCGGTATCGAAATTTGGTATCGATACTTGGTTTCGATACTCGGTATCGAAACTTGGTATCGATACTTGGTATAGAAATTTGGTATCGACACTTGGAATCGACACTTGGTATCGATACTTGGTGTCGACACTTGGTATCGAAACTCTGTATCGAAACTTGGTATCGATACTTGGTATCGGAACTTGGTATCGATACTTGGTATCGATACTTGGTATCGATACTTGGTATCGATACTTTTATCGATACTTGGTATCGATACTTGGTAAAGATACCTGGTATCGATACTTGGTATCAATACTAGGTATCGATACTCGGTATCGAGATTTGGTATCGATACTTGGTATCGGTACTTGGTATCGACACTTGGTATCGATATTTGGTATCGAAACTTGGTATCGAAACTTGGAATCGACACTTGGTATCGATACTTGGTATCGACACTTGGTATCGACACTCGGTATCGAAACTTGGTATCGATACTTGGTATCGAAACTTGGAATCGACACTTGGTTTCAATACTTGGTATTGACACTTGGTATCGACACTTGGTATCGATGCTTGGTATCAATACTTGGTATCGATACTTGGTATCGATACTTGGTATCGATACTTGGTATCAATACTAGGTACACTTGGGATCGATACTTGGTTTCGAAATTGGTACCGATACTTGGCATCGAAACTTAGTATGATACTTGGTATCGATACTTGGTATCGATACTTGGTATCGATACTTGGTATCGATACTTGGTATCGATACTTGGTATCGATACTTGGTATCGATATTTGGTATCAATACTAGGTATCGATACTTGGTATCGATACTTGATATCGATACTTGGTATCGATACTTGGTATCGATACTTGGTATCGAAACTTGGTATCGATACTTGGTATCGATACTTGGTATCGATACTTGGTATCGATACGTGGAATCGATACTCGGTATCGATACTTGGTATCGATACTTTTTATCGATACTTGGTATCGATACTTGGTAAAGATACCTGGTATCGATACTTGGTATCAATACTAGGTATCGATACTCGGTATCGAGATTTGGTATCGATACTTGGTATCGATACTTGGTATCGACACTTGGTATCGATATTTGGTATCGAAACTTGGTATCGAAACTTGGAATCGACACTTGGTATCGATACTTGGTATCGACACTTGGTATCGACACTCGGTATCGAAACTTGGTATTGATACTTGTTATCGAAACTTGGAATCGACACTTGGTATCAATACTTGGTATTGACACTTGGTATCGACACTTGGTATCGATACTTGGTATCGATACTTGGTATCGATACGTGGTATCAATACTGGGTATCGATACTTGGTATCGAAACTTGGAATCGACACTTGGTATCAATACTTGGTATTGACACTTAGTATCGACACTTGGTATCGATACTTGGTATCGATACTTGGTATCGATACTTGGTATCGATACTTGGTATCGATACTTGGTATCGATACTTGGTATCGATACTTGGTATCGATACTTGGTATCAATACTTGGTATCGATACTTGGTATCAATACTAGGTATCGACAATTGGTATCGATACTTGGTATCGATACTTGGTATCGATACTTGGTATCGATACTTGGTATCGAAACATGGTATCAATACTAGGTATCGATACTCGGTATCGAGATTTGGTATCGATACTTGGTAGCGATACTCGGTATCGAAACTTGGTATCGATACTTAGTATCGAAACTTGGTATCGATACTTGGTATCGAAGCTTGGTATCGATACTTGGTATCGATACTTGCTATCGTTATCTGATATCGATACTTGGTATCGATTCTGGGTATCGATACTTTGTATCGATACTTGGTATCGATACACAGTATAATATTTGGTATCGATACTCGGGATCGATACTTGGTATCGATTCTGGGTATCGATACTTGGTATCGATACTTGGTATCGATACTTGGTATCGATACTTGGTAAAGATACTTGGTATCGATACTTGGTATCGAAACATGGTATCAATACTAGGTATCGATACTCGGTATCGAGATTTGGTATCGATACTTGGTAGCGATACTCGGTATCGAAACTTGGTATCGATACTTGGTATCGAAACTTGGTATCGATACTTGGTATCGAAACTTGGTATCGATACTTGGTATCGAAGCTTGGTATCGATACTTTGTATCGATACTTGCTATCGTTATCTGATATCGATACTTGGAATCGATTCTGGGTATGGATACTTTGTATCGATACTTGGTATCGATACTCAGTATAATATTTGGTATCGATACTCGGGATCGATACTCGGTATCGATACTTTGAATCGACACTTGGTATCGATATTTGGATTCGATACTTGGAATCGACACTTGGTATCGAATCTTGGTATCGATACTTGGAATCGATACTTGGTATCGATACTTGGTATCGATACTTGGTATCGATACTCGATATCGAAATTTGGTATCGATACTTGGTATCGCTACTCGGTATCGAAACTTGGTATCGATACTTGGTATCGAAACTTGGTATCGATACTTGGTATCGAAGCTTGGTATCGATACTTTGTATCGATACTTGCTATCGTTATCTGATATCGATACTTGGTATTGATTCTGGGTATCGATACTTTGTATCGATACTTGCTATCGATACTCAGTATAATATTTGGTATCGATACTCGGGATCAATACTCGTTATCGATACTTTGAATCGACACTTGGTATCGATATTTGGAATCGATACTTGGAATCGACACTTGGTATCGATACTTGGAATCGATACTCGGTATCGATACTTGGAATCGATACTCGGTATCGATACTTGGAATCGATACTTGGTATCGATACTTGGTAAAGATACTTGGTATCGATATTTGGTATCTTAACATGGTATCAATACTAGATATCGATACTCGGTATCGAGATTTGGTATCGATACTTGGTATCGATACTTGGTATCGACACTTGGTATCGATATTTGGTATCGAAACTTGGTATCGAAACTTGGAATCGACACTTGGTATCGATACTTGGTATCGACACTTGGTATCGACACTCGGTATCGAAACTTGGTATCGATACTTGGTATCGAAACTTGGAATCGACACTTGGTTTCAATACTTGGTATTGACACTTGGTATCGACACTTGGTATCGATGCTTGGTATCAATACTTGGTATCGATACTTGGTATCGATACTTGGTATCGATACTTGGTATCGATACTTGGTATCGATACTTGGTATCGATACTTGGAATGGATACTCGGTATCGATACTTGGTATCGATACTTGGTAAAGATACTTGGTATCGATACTCTGTATCGAAACATTGTATCAATACTTGGTATCGAAACTTGGAATCGACACTTGGTATCAATACTTGGTATTGACACTTGGTATCGACACTTGGTATCGATACTTGGTATCGATACTTGGTATCGATACGTGGTATCAATACTGGGTATCGATACTTGGTATCGAAACTTGGAATCGACACTTGGTATCAATATTTGGTATTGACACTTAGTTTCGACACTTGGTATCGATACTTGGTATCGATACTTGTTATCGATACTTGGTATCGATACTTGGTATCGATACTTGGTATCGATACTTGGTATTGGTATCAATACTTGGTATCGATACTTGGTATCAATACTAGGTATCGACAATTGGTATCGATACTTGGTATCGATACTTGGTATCGATACTTGGTATCGATACTTGGTATCGAAACATGGTATCAATACTAGGTATCGATACTCGGTATCGAGATTTGGTATCGATACTTGGTAGCGATACTCGGTATCGAAACTTGGTATCGATACTTAGTATCGAAACTTGGTATCGATACTTGGTATCGAAGCTTGGTATCGATACTTTGTATCGATACTTGCTATCGTTATCTGATATCGATACTTGGTATCGATTCTGGGTATCGATACTTTGTATCGATACTTGGTATCGATACTCAGTATAATATTTGGTATCGATACTCGGGATCGATACTTGGTATCGATTCTGGGTATCGATACTTGGTATCGATACTTGGTATCGATACTTGGTAAAGATACTTGGTATCGATACTTGGAATCGAAACATGGTATCAATACTAGGTATCGATACTCGGTATCGAGATTTGGTATCGATACTTGGTAGCGATACTCGGTATCGAAACTTGGTATCGATACTTGGTATCGAAACTTGGTATCGATACTTGGTATCGAAGCTTGGTATCGATACTTTGTATCGATACTTGCTATCGTTATCTGATATCGATACTTGGTATCGATTCTGGGTATGGATACTTTGTATCGATACTTGGTATCGATACACAGTATAATATTTGGTATCGATACTCGGGATCGATACTCGGTATCGATACTTTGAATCGACACTTGGTATCGATATTTGGATTCGATACTTGGAATCGACACTTGGTATCGAATCTTGGTATCGATACTTGGAATCGATACTCGGTATCGATACTTGGTATCGATACTCGATATCGAAATTTGGTATCGATACTTGGTATCGCTACTCGGTATCGAAACTTGGTATCGATACTTGGTATCGAAACTTGGAATCGACACTTGGTATCAATACTTGGTATTGACACTTGGTATCGACACTTGGTATCGATGCTTGGTATCAATACTTGGTATCGATACTTGGTATCGATACTTGGTATCGATACTTGGTATCGATACTTGGTATCGATACTTGGTATCGATACTTGGAATGGATACTCGGTATCGATACTTGGTATCGATACTTGGTAAAGATACTTGGTATCGATACTCTGTATCGAAACATTGTATCAATACTTGGTATCGAAACTTGGAATCGACACTTGGTATCAATACTTGGTATTGACACTTAGTATCGACACTTGGTATCGATACTTGGTATCGATACTTGGTATCGATACTTGGTATCAATACTTGGTATTGACACTTGGTATCGACACTTGGTATCGATACTTGGTATCGATACTTGGTATCGATACGTGGTATCAATACTGGGTATCGATACTTGGTATCGAAACTTGGAATCGACACTTTGTATCAATACTTGGTATTGACACTTGGTATCGACACTTGGTATCGATACTTGGTATCGATACTTGGTATCGATACGTGGTATCAATACTGGGTATCGATACTTGGTATCGAAACTTGGAATCGACACTTGGTATCGATACTTGGTATCGATACTTGGTATTGACACTTAGTATCGACACTTGGTATCGATACTTGGTATCAATACTTGGTTTCGATACTTGGTATCGATACTTGGTATCGACACTTGGTATCGATACTTGGTATCGATACTTGGTATCGATACTTGGTATCGATACTTGGTATTGACACTTAGTATCGACACTTGGTATCGATACTTGGTATCGATACTTGGTATCGATACTTGGTATCGATACTTGGTATCGAAACATGGTATCAATACTAGGTATCGATACTCGGTATAGAGATTTGGTATCGATACTTGGTAGCGATACTCGGTATCGAAACTTGGTATCGATACTTAGTATCGAAACTTGGTATCGATACTTGGTATCGAAGCTTGGTATCGATACTTGGTATCGATACTTGCTATCGTTATCTGATATCGATACTTGGTATCGATTCTGGGTATCGATACTTTGTATCGATACTTGGTATCGATACACAGTATAATATTTGGTATCGATACTCGGGATCGATACTTGGTATCGATTCTGGGTATCGATACTTGGTATCGATACTTGGTATCGATACTTGGTATCGATACTTGGTACAGATACTTGGTATCGATACTTGGTATCGAAACATGGTATCAATACTAGGTATCGATACTCGGTATCGAGATTTGGTATCGATACTTGGTAGCGATACTCGGTATCGAAACTTGGTATCGATACTTGGTATCGAAACTTGGTATCGATACTTGGTATCGAAGCTTGGTATCGATACTTTGTATCGATACTTGCTATCGTTATCTGATATCGATACTTGGTATCGATTCTGGGTATGGATACTTTGTATCGATACTTGGTATCGATACTCAGTATAATATTTGGTATCGATACTCGGGATCGATACTCGGTATCGATACTTTGAATCGACACTTGGTATCGATATTTGGATTCGATACTTGGAATCGACACTTGGTATCGAATCTTGGTATCGATACTTGGAATCGATACTTGGTATCGACAATTGGTATCGATACTCGGTATCGATACTTTGAATCGACACTTGGTATCGATATTTGGATTCGATACTTGGAATCGACACTTGGTATCGAATCTTGGTATCGATACTTGGAATCGATACTCGGTATCGATACTTGGTATCGATACTTGGTATCGATACTCGATATCGAAATTTGGTATCGATACTTGGTATCGCTACTCGGTATCGAAACTTGGTATCGATACTTGGTATCGAAACTTGGTATCGATACTTGGTATCGAAGCTTGGTATCGATACTTTGTATCGATACTTGCTATCGTTATCTGATATCGATACTTGGTATTGATTCTGGGCATCGATACTTTGTATCGATACTTGCTATCGATACTCAGTATAATATTTGGTATCGATACTCGGGATCAATACTCGTTATCGATACTTTGAATCGACACTTGGTATCGATATTTGGAATCGATACTTGGAATCGACACTTGGTATCGATACTTGGAATCGATACTCGGTATCGATACTTGGAATCGATACTCGGTATCGATACTTGGAATCGATACTTGGTATCGATACTTGGTAAAGATACTTGGTATCGATATTTGGTATCGTAACATGGTATCAATACTAGATATCGATACTCGGTATCGAAACTTGGTATCGATACTTGGTATAGAAATTTGGTATCGACACTTGGAATCGACACTTGGTATCGATACTTGGTGTCGACACTTGGTATCGAAACTCTGTATCGAAACTTGGTATCGATACTTGGTATCGGAACTTGGTATCGATACTTGGTATCGATACTCGGTATCGAGATTTGGTATCGATACTTGGTATCGGTACTTGGTATCGACACTTGGTATCGATATTTGGTATCGAAACTTGGTATCGAAACTTGGAATCGACACTTGGTATCGATTCTTGGTATCGACACTTGGTATCGACACTCGGTATCGAAACTTGGTATCGATACTTGGTATCGAAACTTGGAATCGACACTTGGTTTCAATACTTGGTATTGACACTTGGTATCGACACTTGGTATCGATGCTTGGTATCAATACTTGGTATCGATACTTGGTATCGATACTTGGTATCGATACTTGGTATCGATACTTGGTATCGATACTTGGTATCGATACTTGGAATGGATACTCGGTATCGATACTTGGTATCGATACTTGGTAAAGATACTTGGTATCGATACTCTGTATCGAAACTTTGTATCAATACTTGGTATCGAAACTTGGAATCGACACTTGGTATCAATACTTGGTATTGACACTTGGTATCGACACTTGGTATCGATACTTGGTATCGATACTTGGTATCGATACGTAGTATCAATACTGGGTATCGATACTTGGTATCGAAACTTGGAATCGACACTTGGTATCAATACTTGGTATTGACACTTAGTATCGACACTTGGCATCGATACTTGGTATCGATACTTGGTATCGATACTTGGTATCGATACTTGGTATCGATACTTGGTATCGATACTTGGTATCGATACTTGGTATCGATACTTGGTATTGACACTTAGTATCGACACTTGGTATCGATACTTGGTATCAATACTTGGTATTGACACTTAGTATCGACACTTGGTATCGATACTTGGTATCGAAACATGGTATCAATACTAGGTATCAATACTCGGTATCGAGATTTGGTATCGATACTTGGTAGCGATACTCGGTATCGAAACTTGGTATCGATACTTAGTATCGAAACTTGGTATCGATACTTGGTATCGAAGCTTGGTATCGATACTTGGTATCGATACTTGCTATCGTTATCTGATATCGATACTTGGTATCGATTCTGGGTATCGATACTTTGTATCGATACTTGGTATCGATACACAGTATAATATTTGGTATCGATACTCGGGATCGATACTTGGTATCGATTCTGGGTATCGATACTTGGTATCGATACTTGGTATCGATACTTGGTATCGATACTTGGTATCGAAACATGGTATCAATACTAGGTATCGATACTCGGTATCGAGATTTGGTATCGATACTTGGTAGCGATACTCGGTATCGAAACTTGGTATCGATACTTGGTATCGAAACTTGGTATCGATACTTGGTATCGAAGCTTGGTATCGATACTTTGTATCGATACTTGCTATCGTTATCTGATATCGATACTTGGTATCGATTCTGGGTATGGATACTTTGTATCGATACTTGGTATCGATACTCAGTATAATATTTGGTATCGATACTCGGGATCGATACTCGGTATCGATACTTTGAATCGACACTTGGTATCGATATTTGGATTCGATACTTGGAATCGACACTTGGTATCGAATCTTGGTATCGATACTTGGAATCGATACTTTGTATCGACAATTGGTATCGATACTCGGTATCGATACTTTGAATCGACACTTGGTATCGATATTTGGATTCGATACTTGGAATCGACACTTGGTATCGAATCTTGGTATCGATACTTGGAATCGATACTCGGTATCGATACTTGGTATCGATACTTGGTATCGATACTCGATATCGAAATTTGGTATCGATACATGGTATCGCTACTCGGTATGGAAACTTGGTATCGATACTTGGTATCGAAACTTGGTATCGATACTTGGTATCGAAGCTTGGTATCGATACTTTGTATCGATACTTGCTATCGTTATCTGATATCGATACTTGGTATTGATTCTGGGCATCGATACTTTGTATCGATACTTGCTATCGATACTCAGTATAATATTTGGTATCGATACTCGGGATCAATACTCGTTATCGATACTTTGAATCGACACTTGGTATCGATATTTGGAATCGATACTTGGAATCGACACTTGATATCGATACTTGGAATCGATACTCGGTATCGATACTTGGAATCGATACTCGGTATCGATACTTGGAATCGATACTTGGTATCGATACTTGGTAAAGATACTTGGTATCGATATTTGGTATCGTAACATGGTATTAATACTAGATATCGATACTCGGTATCGAAATTTGGTATCGATACGTGGTTTCGATACTCGGTATCGAAACTTGGTATCGATACTTGGTATAGAAATTTGGTATCGACACTTGGAATCGACACTTGGTATCGATACTTGGTGTCGACACTTGGTATCGAAACTCTGTATCGAAACTTGGTATCGATACTTGGTATCGGAACTTGGTATCGATACTTGGTATCGATACTTGGTATCGATACTTGGTATCGATACTTTTTATCGATACTTGGTATCGATACTTGGTAAAGATACCTGGTATCGATACTTGGTATCAATACTAGGTATCGATACTCGGTATCGAGATTTGGTATCGATACTTGGTATCGGTACTTGGTATCGACACTTGGTATCGATATTTGGTATCGAAACTTGGTATCGAAACTTGGAATCGACACTTGGTATCGATACTTGGTATCGACACTTGGTATCGACACTCGGTATCGAAACTTGGTATCGATACTTGGTATCGAAACTTGGAATCTACACTTGGTTTCAATACTTGGTATTGACACTTGGTATCGACACTTGGTATCGATACTTGGTATCGATACTTGGTATCGATACTTGGTATCGATACTTGGTATCGATACTTGGTATCGATACTTGGTATTGACACTTAGTATCGACACTTGGTATCGATACTTGGTATCAATACTTGGTATTGACACTTAGTATCGACACTTGGTATCGATACTTGGTATCGATACTTGGTATCGATACTTGGTATCGATACTTGGTATCGAAACATGGTATCAATACTAGGTATCGATACTCGGTATCGAGATTTGGTATCGATACTTGGTAGCGATACTCGGTATCGAAACTTGGTATCGATACTTAGTATCGAAACTTGGTATCGATACTTGGTATCGAAGCTTGGTATCGATACTTGGTATCGATACTTGCTATCGTTATCTGATATCGATACTTGGTATCGATTCTGGGTATCGATACTTTGTATCGATACTTGGTATCGATACACAGTATAATATTTGGTATCGATACTCGGGATCGATACTTGGTATCGATTCTGGGTATCGATACTTGGTATCGATACTTGGTATCGATACTTGGTATCGATACTTGGTAAAGATACTTGGTATCGATACTTGGTATCGAAACATGGTATCAATACTAGGTATCGATACTCGGTATCGAGATTTGGTATCGATACTTGGTAGCGATACTCGGTATCGAAACTTGGTATCGATACTTGGTATCGAAACTTGGTATCGATACTTGGTATCGAAGCTTGGTATCGATACTTTGTATCGATACTTGCTATCGTTATCTGATATCGATACTTGGTATCGATTCTGGGTATGGATACTTTGTATCGATACTTGGTATCGATACTCAGTATAATATTTGGTATCGATACTCGGGATCGATACTCGGTATCGATACTTTGAATCGACACTTGGTATCGATATTTGGATTCGATACTTGGAATCGACACTTGGTGTCGAATCTTGGTATCGATACTTGGAATCGATACTTGGTATCGACAATTGGTATCGATACTCGGTATCGATACTTTGAATCGACACTTGGTATCGATATTTGGATTCGATACTTGGAATCGACACTTGGTATCGAATCTTGGTATCGATACTTGGAATCGATACTCGGTATCGATACTTGGTATCGATACTTGGTATCGATACTCGATATCGAAATTTGGTATCGATACTTGGTATCGCTACTCGGTATCGAAACTTGGTATCGATACTTGGTATCGAAACTTGGTATCGATACTTGGTATCGAAGCTTGGTATCGATACTTTGTATCGATACTTGCTGTCGTTATCTGATATCGATACTTGGTATTGATTCTGGGCATCGATACTTTGTATCGATACTTGCTATCGATACTCAGTATAATATTTGGTATCGATACTCGGGATCAATACTCGTTATCGATACTTTGAATCGACACTTGGTATCGATATTTGGAATCGATACTTGGAATCGACACTTGGTATCGATACTTGGAATCGATACTCGGTATCGATACTTGGAATCGATACTCGGTATCGATACTTGGAATCGATACTTGGTATCGATACTTGGTAAAGATACTTGGTATCGATATTTGGTATCGTAACATGGTATCAATACTAGATATCGATACTCGGTATCGAAATTTGGTATCGATACTTGGTTTCGATACTCGGTATCGAAACTTGGTATCGATACTTGGTATAGAAATTTGGTATCGACACTTGGAATCGACATTTGGTATCGATACTTGGTGTCGACACTTGGTATCGAAACTCTGTATCGAAACTTGGTATCGATACTTGGTATCGGAACTTGGTATCGATACTTGGTATCGATACTTGGTATCGATACTTGGTATCGATACTTTTTATCGATACTTGGTATCGATACTTGGTAAAGATACCTGGTATCGATACTTGGTATCAATACTAGGTATCGATACTCGGTATCGAGATTTGGTATCGATACTTGGTATCGGTACTTGGTATCGACACTTGGTATCGATATTTGGTATCGAAACTTGGTATCGAAACTTGGAATCGACACTTGGTATCGATACTTGGTATCGACACTTGGTATCGACACTCGGTATCGAAACTTGGTATCGATACTTGGTATCGAAACTTGGAATCGACTCTTGGTTTCAATACTTGGTATTGACACTTGGTATCGACACTTGGTATCGATGCTTGGTATCAATACTTGGTATCGATACTTGGTATCGATACTTGGTATCGATACTTGGTATCGATACTTGGTATCGATACTTGGTATCGATACTTGGAATGGATACTCGGTATCGATACTTGGTATCGATACTTGGTAAAGATACTTGGTATCGATACTCTGTATCGAAACTTTGTATCAATACTTGGTATCGAAACTTGGAATCGACACTTGGTATCAATACTTGGTATTGACACTTGGTATCGACACTTGGTATCGATACTTGGTATCGATACTTGGTATCGATACGTGGTATCAATACTGGGTATCGATACTTGGTATCGAAACTTGGAATCGACACTTGGTATCAATACTTGGTATTGACACTTAGTATCGACACTTGGCATCGATACTTGGTATCGATACTTGGTATCGATACTTGGTATCGATACTTGGTATCGATACTTGGTATCGATACTTGGTATCGATACTTGGTATCGATACTTGGTATCGATACTTGGTATCGATAATTGGTATCAATACTTAGTATCGATACTTGGTATCAATACTAGGTATCGACAATTGGTATCGATACTTGGTATCGATACTTGGTATCGATACTTGGTATCGATACTTGGTATCGAAACATGGTATCAATACTAGGTATCGATACTCGGTATCGAGATTTGGTATCGATACTTGGTAGCGATACTCGGTATCGAAACTTGGTATCGATACTTAGTATCGAAACTTGGTATCGATACTTGGTATCGAAGCTTGGTATCGATACTTTGTATCGATACTTGCTATCGTTATCTGATATCGATACTTGGTATCGATTCTGGGTATCGATACTTTGTATCGATACTTGGTATCGATACTCAGTATAATATTTGGTATCGATACTCGGGATCGATACTTGGTATCGATTCTGGGTATCGATACTTGGTATCGATACTTGGTATCGATACTTGGTAAAGATACTTGGTATCGATACTTGGTATCGAAACATGGTATCAATACTAGGCATCGATACTCGGTATCGAGATTTGGTATCGATACTTGGTAGCGATACTCGGTATCGAAACTTGGTATCGATACTTGGTATCGATACTTGATATCGATACTTGGTATCGATACTTTTTATCGATACTTGGTATCGATACTTGGTAAAGATACCTGGTATCGATACTTGGTATCAATACTAGGTATCGATACTCGGTATCGAGATTTGGTATCGATACTTGGTATCGGTACTTGGTATCGACACTTGGTATCGATATTTGGTATCGAAACTTGGTATCGAAACTTGGAATCGACACTTGGTATCGATACTTGGTATCGACACTTGGTATCGACACTCGGTATCGAAACTTGGTATCGATACTTGGTATCGAAACTTGGAATCGACACTTGGTTTCAATACTTGGTATTGACACTTGGTATCGACACTTGGTATCGATGCTTGGTATCAATACTTGGTATCGATACTTGGTATCGATACTTGGTATCGATACTTGGTATCGATACTTGGTATCGATACTTGGAATGGATACTCGGTATCGATACTTGGTATCGATACTTGGTAAAGATACTTGGTATCGATACTCTGTATCGAAACATTGTATCAATACTTGGTATCGAAACTTGGAATCTACACTTGGTATCAATACTTGGTATTGACACTTGGTATCGACACTTGGTATCGATACTTGGTATCGATAGTTGGTATCGATACGTGGTATCAATACTGGGTATCGATACTTGGTATCGAAACTTGGAATCGACACTTGGTATCAATACTTGGTATTGACACTTAGTATCGACACTTGGCATCGATACTTGGTATCGATACTTGGTATCGATACTTGGTATCGATACTTGGTATCGATACTTGGTATCGATACTTGGTATCGATACTTGGTATCGATACTTGGTATCGATACTTGGTATCGATACTTGGTATCGATACTTGGTATCGATAATTGGTATCAATACTTGGTATCGATACTTGGTATCAATACTAGGTATCGACAATTGGTATCGATACTTGGTATCGATACTTGGTATCGATACTTGGTATCGATACTTGGTATCGAAACATGGTATCAATACTAGGTATCGATACTCGGTATCGAGATTTGGTATCGATACTTGGTATCGATACTCGGTATCGAAACTTGGTATCGATACTTAGTATCGAAACTTGGTATCGATACTTGGTATCGAAGCTTGGTATCGATACTTTGTATCGATACTTGCTATCGTTATCTGATATCGATACTTGGTATCGATTCTGGGTATCGATACTTTGTATCGATACTTGGTATCGATACTCAGTATAATATTTGGTATCGATACTCGGGATCGATACTTGGTATCGATTCTGGGTATCGATACTTGGTATCGATACTTGGTATCGATACTTGGTATCGATACTTGGTAAAGATACTTGGTATCGATACTTGGTATCGAAACATGGTATCAATACTAGGTATCGATACTCGGTATCGAGATTTGGTATCGATACTTGGTAGCGATACTCGGTATCGAGACTTGGTATCGATACTTGGTATCGAAACTTGGTATCGATACTTGGTATAGAAGCTTGGTATCGATACTTTGTATCGATACTTGCTATCGTTATCTGATATCGATATTTGGTATCGATTCTGGGTATGGATACTTTGTATCGATACTTGGTATCGATACACAGTATAATATTTGGTATCGATACTCGGGATCGATACTCGGTATCGATACTTTGAATCGACACTTGGTATCGATATTTGGATTCGATACTTGGAATCGACACTTGGTATCGAATCTTGGTATCGATACTTGGAATCGATACTCGGTATCGATACTTGGTATCGATACTTGGTATCGATACTCGATATCGAAATTTGGTATCGATACTTGGTATCGCTACTCGGTATCGAAACTTGGTATCGATACTTGGTATCGAAACTTGGTATCGATACTTGGCATCGAAGCTTGGTATCGATACTTTGTATCGATACTTGCTATCGTTATCTGATATCGATACTTGGTATTGATTCTGGGTATCGATACTTTGTATCGATACTTGCTATCGATACTCAGTATAATATTTGGTATCGATACTCGGGATCAATACTCGTTATCGATACTTTGAATCGACACTTGGTATCGATATTTGGAATCGATACTTGGAATCGACACTTGGTATCGATACTTGGAATCGATACTCGGTATCGATACTTGGAATCGATACTCGGTATCGATACTTGGAATCGACACTTGGTATGGATACTTGGTATCGATACTTGGTAAAGATACTTGGTATCGATATTTGGTATCGTAACATGGTATCAATACTAGATATCGATACTCGGTATCGAAATTTGGTATCGATACTTGGTTTCGATACTCGGTATCGAAACTTGGTATCGATACTTGGTATAGAAATTTGGTATCGACACTTGGAATCGACACTTGGTATCGATACTTGGTGTCGACACTTGGTATCGAAACTCTGTATCGAAATTTGGTATCGATACCTGGTATCGGAACTTGGAATAGACACTTGGTATCAATAATTGGTTTTGACACTTGGTATTGACACTCGGTATCGAAACTTGGTATCGATACTTGGTATCGATACTTGGTATCGATACGTGGTATCAATACTAGGTATGGATACTTGGTATCGATACTTGGTATCGATACTTGGAAACGTTACTCGGTATCGATATTTGGTATCGTTACTCGGTATCGATATTTGGTATCGATATTTGGTATCGATACTTGGTATCGATACTTGCTATCGATACTTGGTATCGATATTTGGTATCAATACAAGGTATCGACAATTGGTATCGATACTTGGTATCGATACTTGGTATCGATACTTGGTATCGACACTCAGTATAATATTTGGTATCGATACTCGGGATCGGTACTCGGTATCGATACTTTGAATCGACACTTGGTATCGATATTTGGAATCGATACTTGGAATCGACTCTTGGTATCGATTCTTGATATCAATTCTTGATATCGATACTTGGTATCGATACTTGGTATCGAAACTTGGAATCGACACTTGGAATCTATACTCGATATCGATACTTGGTATCGAAACATGGTATCAATACTAGGTATCGATACTCGGTATAGAAATTTGGTATCGATACTTGGTATCGATACTCGGTATCGAAACTTGGTATCGATACTTGGTATCGAAACTTGGTATACTTGGTAAAGATACTTGGTATCGATACTTGGTATCGAAACATGGTATCAATACTAGGTATCGATACTCGGTATCGATACTTGGTATCGATACTTGGTATCGCTACTCGGTATCGAAACTTGGTATCGATACTTGGTATCGAAACTTGGTATCGATACTTGGCATCGAAGCTTGGTATCGATACTTTGTATCGATACTTGCTATCGTTATCTGATATCGATACTTGGTATTGATTCTGGGTATCGATACTTTGTATCGATACTTGCTATCGATACTCAGTATAATATTTGGTATCGATACTCGGGATCAATACTCGTTATCGATACTTTGAATCGACACTTGGTATCGATATTTGGAATCGATACTTGGAATCGACACTTGGTATCGATACTTGGAATCGATACTCGGTATCGATACTTGGAATCGATACTCGGTATCGATACTTGGAATCGATACTTGGTATGGATACTTGGTATCGATACTTGGTAAAGATACTTGGTATCGATATTTGGTATCGTAACATGGTATCAATACTAGATATCGATACTCGGTATCGAAATTTGGTATCGATACTTGGTTTCGATACTCGGTATCGAAACTTGGTATCGATACTTGGTATAGAAATTTGGTATCGACACTTGGAATCGACACTTGGTATCGATACTTGGTGTCGACACTTGGTATCGAAACTCTGTATCGAAATTTGGTATCGATACCTGGTATCGGAACTTGGAATAGACACTTGGTATCAATACTTGGTTTTGACACTTGGTATTGACACTCGGTATCGAAACTTGGTATCGATACTTGGTATCGATACTTGGTATCGATACGTGGTATCAATACTAGGTATGGATACTTGGTATCGATACTTGGTATCGATACTTGGAATCGTTACTCGGTATCGATATTTGGTATCGTTACTCGGTATTGATATTTGGTATCGATATTTGGTATCGATACTTGGTATCGATACTTGCTATCGATACTTGGTATCGATATTTGGTATCAATACTAGGTATCGACAATTGGTATCGATACTTGGTATCGATACTTGGTATCGATACTTGGTATCGACACTCAGTATAATATTTGGTATCGATACTCGGGATCGGTACTCGGTATCGATACTTTGAATCGACACTTAGTATCGATATTTGGAATCGATACTTGGAATCGACTCTTGGTATCGATTCTTGATATCGATTCTTGATATCGATACTTGGTATCGATACTTGGTATCGAAACTTGGAATCGACACTTGGAATCTATACTCGATATCGATACTTGGTATCGATACTTGGTATCGAAACATGGTATCAATACTAGGTATCGATACTCGGTATAGAAATTTGGTATCGATACTTGGTATCGATACTCGGTATCGAAACTTGGTATCGATACTTGGTATCGAAACTTGGTATACTTGGTAAAGATACTTGGTATCGATACTTGGTATCGAAACATGGTATCAATACTAGGTATCGATACTCGGTATCGAGATTTGGTATCGATACTTGGTAGCGATACTCGGTATCGAAACTTGGTATCGATACTTGGTATCGATACTTGATATCGATACTTGGTATCGATACTTTTTATCGATACTTGGTATCGATACTTGGTAAAGATACCTGGTATCGATACTTGGTATCAATACTAGGTATCGATACTCGGTATCGAGATTTGGTATCGATACTTGGTATCGGTACTTGGTATCGACACTTGGTATCGATATTTGGTATCGAAACTTGGTATCGAAACTTGGAATCGACACTTGGTATCGATACTTGGTATCGAAACTTGGAATCGACACTTGGAATCTATACTCGATATCGATACTTGGTATCGAAACATGGTATCAATACTAGGTATCGATACTCGGTATAGAAATTTGGTATCGATACTTGGTATCGATACTCGGTATCGAAACTTGGTATCGATACTTGGTATCGAAACTTGGTATACTTGGTAAAGATACTTGGTATCGATACTTGGTATCGAAACATGGTATCAATACTAGGTATCGATACTCGGTATCGATACTTGGTATCGATACTTGGTATCGCTACTCGGTATCGAAACTTGGTATCGATACTTGGTATCGAAACTTGGTATCGATACTTGGCATCGAAGCTTGGTATCGATACTTTGTATCGATACTTGCTATCGTTATCTGATATCGATACTTGGTATTGATTCTGGGTATCGATACTTTGTATCGATACTTGCTATCGATACTCAGTATAATATTTGGTATCGATACTCGGGATCAATACTCGTTATCGATACTTTGAATCGACACTTGGTATCGATATTTGGAATCGATACTTGGAATCGACACTTGGTATCGATACTTGGAATCGATACTCGGTATCGATACTTGGAATCGATACTCGGTATCGATACTTGGAATCGATACTTGGTATGGATACTTGGTATCGATACTTGGTAAAGATACTTGGTATCGATATTTGGTATCGTAACATGGTATCAATACTAGATATCGATACTCGGTATCGAAATTTGGTATCGATACTTGGTTTCGATACTCGGTATCGAAACTTGGTATCGATACTTGGTATAGAAATTTGGTATCGACACTTGGAATCGACACTTGGTATCGATACTTGGTGTCGACACTTGGTATCGAAACTCTGTATCGAAATTTGGTATCGATACCTGGTATCGGAACTTGGAATAGACACTTGGTATCAATACTTGGTTTTGACACTTGGTATTGACACTCGGTATCGAAACTTGGTATCGATACTTGGTATCGATACTTGGTATCGATACGTGGTATCAATACTAGGTATGGATACTTGGTATCGATACTTGGTATCGATACTTGGAATCGTTACTCGGTATCGATATTTGGTATCGTTACTCGGTATTGATATTTGGTATCGATATTTGGTATCGATACTTGGTATCGATACTTGCTATCGATACTTGGTATCGATATTTGGTATCAATACTAGGTATCGACAATTGGTATCGATACTTGGTATCGATACTTGGTATCGATACTTGGTATCGACACTCAGTATAATATTTGGTATCGATACTCGGGATCGGTACTCGGTATCGATACTTTGAATCGACACTTAGTATCGATATTTGGAATCGATACTTGGAATCGACTCTTGGTATCGATTCTTGATATCGATTCTTGATATCGATACTTGGTATCGATACTTGGTATCGAAACTTGGAATCGACACTTGGAATCTATACTCGGTATCGATACTTGGTATCGATACTTGGTATCGAAACATGGTATCAATACTAGGTATCGATACTCGGTATAGAAATTTGGTATCGATACTTGGTATCGATACTCGGTATCGAAACTTGGTATCGATACTTGGTATCGAAACTTGGTATACTTGGTAAAGATACTTGGTATCGATACTTGGTATCGAAACATGGTATCAATACTAGGTATCGATACTCGGTATCGAGATTTGGTATCGATACTTGGTAGCGATACTCGGTATCGAAACTTGGTATCGATACTTGGTATCGATACTTGATATCGATACTTGGTATCGATACTTTTTATCGATACTTGGTATCGATACTTGGTAAAGATACCTGGTATCGATACTTGGTATCAATACTAGGTATCGATACTCGGTATCGAGATTTGGTATCGATACTTGGTATCGGTACTTGGTATCGACACTTGGTATCGATATTTGGTATCGAAACTTGGTATCGAAACTTGGAATCGACACTTGGTATCGATACTTGGTATCGACACTTGGTATCGACACTCGGTATCGAAACTTGGTATCGATACTTGGTATCGAAACTTGGAATCGACACTTGGTTTCAATACTTGGTATTGACACTTGGTATCGACACTTGGTATCGATGCTTGGTATCAATACTTGGTATCGATACTTGGTATCGATACTTGGTATCGATACTTGGTATCGATACTTGGTATCGATACTTGGAATGGATACTCGGTATCGATACTTGGTATCGATACTTGGTAAAGATACTTGGTATCGATACTCTGTATCGAAACATTGTATCAATACTTGGTATCGAAACTTGGAATCGACACTTGGTATCAATACTTGGTATTGACACTTGGTATCGACACTTGGTATCGATACTTGGTATCGATAGTTGGTATCGATACGTGGTATCAATACTGGGTATCGATACTTGGTATCGAAACTTGGAATCGACACTTGGTATCAATACTTGGTATTGACACTTAGTATCGACACTTGGCATCGATACTTGGTATCGATACTTGGTATCGATACTTGGTATCGATACTTGGTATCGATACTTGGTATCGATACTTGGTATCGATAATTGGTATCGATACTTGGTATCGATACTTGGTATCGATACTTGGTATCGATAATTGGTATCAATACTTGGTATCGATACTTGGTATCAATACTAGGTATCGACAATTGGTATCGATACTTGGTATCGATACTTGGTATCGATACTTGGTATCGATACTTGGTATCGAAACATGGTATCAATACTAGGTATCGATACTCGGTATCGAGATTTGGTATCGATACTTGGTAGCGATACTCGGTATCGAAACTTGGTATCGATACTTAGTATCGAAACTTGGTATCGATACTTGGTATCGAAGCTTGGTATCGATACTTTGTATCGATACTTGCTATCGTTATCTGATATCGATACTTGGTATCGATTCTGGGTATCGATACTTTGTATCGATACTTGGTATCGATACTCAGTATAATATTTGGTATCGATACTCGGGATCGATACTTGGTATCGATTCTGGGTATCGATACTTGGTATCGATACTTGGTATCGATACTTGGTATCGATACTTGGTAAAGATACTTGGTATCGATACTTGGTATCGAAACATGGTATCAATACTAGGTATCGATACTCGGTATCGAGATTTGGTATCGATACTTGGTAGCGATACTCGGTATCGAAACTTGGTATCGATACTTGGTATCGAAACTTGGTATCGATACTTGGTATCGAAGCTTGGTATCGATACTTTGTATCGATACTTGCTATCGTTATCTGATATCGATACTTGGTATCGATTCTGGGTATGGATACTTTGTATCGATACTTGGTATCGATACACAGTATAATATTTGGTATCGATACTCGGGATCGATACTCGGTATCGATACTTTGAATCGACACTTGGTATCGATATTTGGATTCGATACTTGGAATCGACACTTGGTATCGAATCTTGGTATCGATACTTGGAATCGATACTCGGTATCGATACTTGGTATCGATACTTGGTATCGATACTCGATATCGAAATTTGGTATCGATACTTGGTATCGCTACTCGGTATCGAAACTTGGTATCGATACTTGGTATCGAAACTTGGTATCGATACTTGGCATCGAAGCTTGGTATCGATACTTTGTATCGATACTTGCTATCGTTATCTGATATCGATACTTGGTATTGATTCTGGGTATCGATACTTTGAATCGATACTTGCTATCGATACTCAGTATAATATTTGGTATCGATACTCGGGATCAATACTCGTTATCGATACTTTGAATCGACACTTGGTATCGATATTTGGAATCGATACTTGGAATCGACACTTGGTATCGATACTTGGAATCGATACTCGGTATCGATACTTGGAATCGATACTCGGTATCGATACTTGGAATCGATACTTGGTATGGATACTTGGTATCGATACTTGGTAAAGATACTTGGTATCGATATTTGGTATCGTAACATGGTATCAATACTAGATATCGATACTCGGTATCGAAATTTGGTATCGATACTTGGTTTCGATACTCGGTATCGAAACTTGGTATCGATATGTCATGGGTCATGAGTCATGGGTCATAGGTCAAAGATCAAAAGTGAATGGTCAAAGGTCGAAGGTCAAAGTTCAAAGGTCATTTTGGTATCGATACTTTGTATCGAATCTTTGTACCGATTTTTGGTATCGATACTTTGTATCGAAACTTGGTATCGATATGTCATGGGTCATGAGTCATGGGTCATGGGTTATGGGTCATGGGTCATGGGTCATGGGTCATGGGTCATGGGTCATGGGTCATGGGTCATGGGTCATGGGTCATGGGTCATGGGTCATGGGTCATGGGTCATGGGTCATGGGTCATGGGTCATGGGTCATGGTCAAGGCCATAGCTCAAAGATCAAAAGTCAATGGTCATGGGTCATAGGTCATGGGTCATGGTCAAGGCCATAGGTCAAAGATCAAAGTTCAAAGGCCAAAACATACGTGGTATCGGTACTTGGTATCGAAACTTTGTATCGAAACTTTGTTATCGATTCTTAGCATGGTACTTGGTATGGATACTTGGTATAGAAACTTGGTAGCGACACTCGGTATCGAATCTTATTATCGATAGTTGGTATCGAAACTTGGTCATGGGTCATGGGTCATGGGTCATGGGTCATGGGTCATGGGTCATGGGTCATGGGTCATGGGTCATGGGTCATGGGTCATGGGTCATAGGGTCATGGGTCATGGGTCATGGGTCATGGGTCATGGGTCATGGGTCATGGGTCATGGGTCATGGGTCATGGGTCATGGGTCATGGTTCATGGGTCATGGGTCATGGGTCATGGGTCATGGGTCATGGGTCATGGGTCATGGGTCATGGGTCATGGTCAAAGATCAAAGGTCAAAGGTCAAAGGTCAAAGGTCAAAGGTCAAAGGTCAAAGGTCAAAGGCCAAAGCATACGTGGTATTGGTACTTGGTATCGAAACTTTGTATCGAAACTTTGTTATCGATTCTTAGCATGGTACTTGGTATAGAAACTTGGTAGCGACACTCGGTATCGAATCTTATTATCGATAGTTGGTATCGAAACTTGGTCTCTACACTTGGTATCGATTCTTGATATCGATTCTTGATATCGATACTTGGTATCGATACTTGGTATCGATACTTGGTATCGATATTCGGTATCGAAATTTGGTATCGATACTTGGTATCGCTACTCGGTATCGAAACTTGGTATCGATACTTGATATCGAAACTTGGTATCGATACTTGGTATCGAAGCTTGGTATCGATACTTTGTATCGATACTTGCTATCGTATCGATACTGGGTATCGATACAAAGTATAATATTTGGTATCGATACTCGGGATCGGTACTCGGTATCGATACTTTGAATCGAAACTTGGTATCGATACTTGGAATCGACACTTGGTATCGATAGTTGGTATCGAAACTTGGTATCGAAATTTGTTATCGATTCTTGGTATCGAATTTTGGTATCGATACTTTGTATCGAATCTTTGAAACGATTTTTGGTATCGATACTTTGTATCGAAACTTGGTATCGATGGGTCATGGGTCATGGGTCATGGGTCATGCGTCATGGTTCATGGGTCATGGGTCATGGGTCATGGGTCATGGGTCATGGGTCATGGGTCATGGGTCATGGGTCATGGGTTATGGGTCATGGGTCATGGGACATGGGTCATGGGTCATGGGTCATGGGTCATGGGTCATGGTCAAGGCCATAGGTCAAGGATCAAAAATGAATGGTCAAAGGTCGAAGGTCAAAGGTCAAAGGTCATTTTGGTATCGATACTTTGTATCGAATCTTTGTACCGATTTTTGGTATCGATACTTTGTATCGAAACTTGGTATCGATATGTCATGGGTCATGGGTCATGGGTCATGGGTCATGGGTCATGAGTCACAGGTCATGGGTCATGGGTCATGGGTCATGGGTCATGGGTCATGGGTCATGGGTCATGGGTCATGGGTCATGGGTCATGGGTCATGGGTCATGGGTCATGGGTCATGGGTCATGGGTCATGGGTCATGGGTCATGGGTCATGGGTCATGGGTCATGGGTCATGGGTCATGGGTCATGGGTCATGGGTCATGGGTCATGGGTCATGGGTCATGGGTCATGGGTCATGGGTCATGGGTCATGGGTCATGGGTCATGGGTCATGGGTCATGGGTCATGGGTCATGGGTCATGGGTCATGGGTCATGGGTCATGGGTCATGGGTCATGGGTCATGGGTCATGGGTCATGGGTCATGGGTCATGGGTCATGGGTCATGGGTCATGGGTCATGGGTCATGGGTCAGGGTCATGGGTCATGGGTCATGGGTCATGGGTCATGGGTCATGTCATAGGTTCTGGGTCATGGGTCATGGGGTCATGGGTCATGGGTCAATGGGTCATGGTCATGGTCCCCCTTGGGGGGGTCATTCAAGGCCATAGGTCAAGGATCAAAAGTGAATGGTCAAAGGTCGAAGGTCAAAGGTCAAAGGTCAGTGTTTGGGTATCGATACTTTGTATCGAATCTTTGTACCGATTTTTGGGATCGATCCTTTGTTATCGGAAACTTGGGGGGGGGTAATCGGATATGTCATGGGTCCATGAAGTCATGGGTCTTGGGTTAGGGGTCCTGGGTCATGGGTCATGGGTCATGGGTCAGTCATGGGTCATGGGTCATGGGTCATGGGTCATTAGTCCGGGTCATGGGATCACGGGTCATGGGTCATGGGTCATGGGTCATGGGTCATGGGTCATGGGTCATGGGTCATGGGTCATGGGTCATGGGTCATGGGTCATGGGTCATGGGTCATGGGTCATGGGTCATGGGTCATGGGTCATGGGTCATGGGTCATGGGTCATGGGTCATGGGTCATGGGTCATGGGTCATGGGTCATGGGTCATGGGTCATGGGTCATGGGTCATGGGTCATGGGTCATGGGTCATGGGTCATGGGTCATGGTCAAGGCCATAGGCCAAAGATCACAAGTCAATGGTCAAAGGTCAAAGGTCAAAGGTCAAAGGTCAAAGGTCGAAGGTCAAAGGTCAAAGGTCAAAGGTCAAAGGTCAAAGGTCAAAGTTCAAAGGCCAAAGTATACTTGGTATCGATACTTGGTTCCAATACTTGGAATTGATACTTGGTATCGATACTTGGTATCGATACTTGGTATCAATACTAGGTACACTTGGGATCGATACTTGGTATCGAAATTGGTACCGATACTTGACATCGAAACTTAGTATGATACTTGGTATCGATACTTGGTTCCAATACTTGGTATCGATACTTGGTTCCAATACTCGGTATTGATACTTGGTATCAATACTTGGTATTGACAGTTGGTATCGACACTTGGTATCGATACTTGGTATCGATACTTGGTATCGATACTTGGTATCGATACTTGGTATCGATACTTGGTATCGATACTTGGTATCGATACTTGGTATCGATACTTGGTATTGATACTTGGTATCAATACTAGGCATCGATACTTGGTATCGATACTTGGTATCGATACTTGGTATCGATACTTGGTATCGATACTTGGTATCGAAACTTGGTATCGATACTTGGTATCGATACTTGGTATCGATACGTGGAATCGATACTCGGTATCGATACTTGGTATCGATACTTTTTATCGATACTTGGTATCGATACTTGGTAAAGATACTTGGTATCGATAATTGGTATCAATACTAGGTATCGATACTCGGTATCGAGATTTGGTATCGATACTTGGTATCGATACTCGGTATCGAAACTTGATATCGATAGTTGGTATCGAAACTTGGTATCGAAATTTGTTATCGATTCTTGGTATCGAATTTTGGTATCGATACTTTGTATCGAATCTTTGAAACGATTTTTGGTATCGATACTTTGTATCGAAACTTGGTATCGATGGGTCATGGGTCACGGTTCATGGTTCATGGGTCATGGGTCATGGGTCATGGGTCATGGGTCATGGGTCATGGGTCATGGGTCATGGGTCATGGGTCATGGGTCATGGGTCATGGGTCATGGGTCATGGGTCATGGGTCCTGGGTCCTGGGTCATGGGTCATGGGTCATGGGTCATGGGTCATGGGTCATGGGTCATGGGTCATGGGTCATGGGTCATGGGTCATGGGTCATGGGTCATGGGTCATGGGTCATGGGTCATGGGTCATGGGTCATGGGTCATGGGTCATGGGTCATGGGTCATGGGTCATGGGTCATGGGTCATGGGTCATGGGTCATGGGTCATGGGTCATGGTCTGGTCATGGGTCATGGGTCATGGGTCATGGGTCATGGCTCATGGCTCATGGGTCATGGGTCATGGGTCATGGGTCATGGGTCATGGGTCATGGGTCATGGGTCATGGGTCATGGGTCATGGGTCATGGGTCATGGGTCATTGGTCATGGGTCTTGGGTCATGGTCAAGGCCATAGGTCAAAGATCACAAGTCAATGGTCAAAGGTCAAAGGTCAAAGGTCAAAGTTCAAAGGCCAAAGTATACTTGGTATCGGTACTTGGTATCGAAACTTTGTATCAAAACTTTATTATCGATTCTTAGCATGGTACTTGGTATAGAAACTTGGTAGCGACACTCGGTATCGAATCTTATTATCGATAGTTGGTATCGAAACTTGGTCTCTACACTTGGTATCGATTCTTGATATCGATTCTTGATATCGATACTTGGTATCGATAGTTGGTATCGATACTCGGTATCGACACTTTGGATCGATACTTGGAATCCACACTTGGTATCGATTGTTGATATCGATTCTTGATATCGATACTTGGTATCGATAGTTGGTATCGATACTCGGTATCGACACTTGGGATCTATACTCGGTATCGACACTTGGGATCGATACTTGGTATCGAAATTGGTACCGATACTTGGCATCGAAACTTAGTATGATACTTGGTATCGATACTTGGTTCCAATACTTGGTATTGATACTTGGTATCGATACTTGGTATCGATACTTGGTACCAATACTAGGTACACTTGGGATCGATACTTGGTATCGAAATTGGTACCGATACTTGGCATCGAAACTTAGTATGATACTTGGTATCGATACTTGGTTCCAATACTTGGTATTGATACTTGGTATCAATACTTGGTATTGACAGTTGGTATCGACACTTGGTATCGATACTTGGTATCGATACCTGGTATCGATACTTGGTATCGATACTTGGTATCGATACTTGGTATCGATACTTGGTATCAATACTAGGTATCGATACTTGGTATCGATACTTGGTATCGATACTTGGTATCGATACTTTTTATAGATACTTGGTATCGATACTTGGTAAAGATACCTGGTATCGATACTTGGTATCAATACTAGGTATCGATACTCGGTATCGAGATTTGGTATCGATACTTGGTATCGATACTTGGTATCGACACTTGGTATCGATATTTGGTATCGAAACTTGGTATCGAAACTTGGAATCGACACTTGGTATCGATACTTGGTATCGACACTTGGTATCGACACTCGGTATCGAAACTTGGTATCGATACTTGGTATCGAAAGTTGGAATCGACACTTGGTATCAATACTTGGTATTGACACTTGGTATCGACACTTGGTATCGATGCTTGGTATCAATACTTGGTATCGATACTTGGTATCGATACTTGGTATCGATACTTGGTATCGATACTTGGTATCGATACTTGGAATGGATACTCGGTATCGATACTTGGTAAAGATACTTGGTATCGATACTCTGTATCGAAACATGGTATCAATACTTGGTATCGAAACTTGGAATCGACACTTGGTATCAATACTAGGTATTGACACTTGGTATCGACACTTGGTATCGATACTTGGTATCGATACTTGGTATCGATACGTGGTATCAATACTAGGTATCGATACTTGGTATCGAAACTTGGAATCGACACTTGGTATCAATACTTGGTATTGACACTTAGTATCGACACTTGGTATCGAAACTTGGTATCGATACTTGGTATCGATACTTGGTATCGAAATTGGTACCGATACTTGGCATCGAAACTTAGTATGATACTTGGTATTGATACTTGGTTCCAATACTTGGTATTGATACTTGGTATCAATACTTGGTATTGACAGTTGGTATCGACACTTGGTATCGATACTTGGTATCGATACCTGGTATCGATACTTGGTATCGATACTTGGTATCGATACTTGGTATCAATACTAGGTATCGATACTTGGTATCGATACTTGGTATCGATACTTGGTATCGATACTTGGTATCGAAACTTGGTATCGAAACTTGGTATCGATACTTGGTATCGATACTTGGTATCGATACGTGGAATCGATTCTCGGTATCGATACTTGGTATCGATACTTTTTATCGATACTTGGTATCGATACTTGGTAAAGATACCTGGTATCGATACTTGGTATCAATACTAGGTATCGATACTCGGTATCGAGATTTGGTATCGATACTTGGTATCGATACTTGGTATCGACACTTGGTATCGATATTTGGTATCGAAACTTGGTATCGAAACTTGGAATCGACACTTGGTATCGATACTTGGTATCGACACTTGGTATCGACACTCGGTATCGAAACTTGGTATCGATACTTGGTATCGAAAGCTGGAATCGACACTTGGTATCAATACTTGGTATTGACACTTGGTATCGACACTTGGTATCGATGCTTGGTATCAATACTTGGTATCGATACTTGGTATCGATACTTGGTATCGATACTTGGTATCGATACTTGGTATCGATACTTGGAATGGATACTCGGTATCGATACTTGGTATCGATACTTGGTAAAGATACTTGGTATAGATACTCTGTATCGAAACATGGTATCAATACTTGGTATCGAAACTTGGAATCGACACTTGGTATCAATACTTGGTATTGACACTTAGTATCGACACTTGGTATCGACACTTGGTATCGATACTTGGTATCGATACTTGGTATCGATACTTGGTATCGATACTTGGTATCGATACTTGGTATCGATACTTGGTATCAATACTTGGTATCGATACTTGGTATCAATACTAGGTATCGACAATTGGTATCGATACTTGGTAACGATACTTGGTATCGATACTTGGTATCGATACTTGGTATCGATACTTGGTATCAATACTAGGTATCGATACTCGGTATCGAAATTTGGTATCGATACTTGGTATCGATACTCGGTATCGAAACTTGGTATCGATACTTGGTATCGAAACTTGGTATCGAAACTTGGAATCGACACTTGGAATCTATACTCGGTATCGATACTTGGTATCGATACTTGGTAAAGATACTTGGTATGGATACTTGGTATCGAAACATGGTATCAATACTAGGTATCGATACTCGGTATCGAGATTTGGTATCGATACTTGGTAGCGACACTTGGTATCGATACTTGGTATCGATACTTGGTATCGATACTTGGTATCGATACTTGGTATCGATACTTGGTATCGATACTTGGTATCAATACTTGGTATCGATACATGGTATCAATACTAGGTATCGACAATTGGTATCGATACTTGGTATCGATACTTGGTATCGATACTTGGTATCGATACTTGGTATCGATACTTGGTATCAATACTAGGTATCGATACTCGTTATCGAAATTTGGTATCGATACTTGGTATCGATACTTGGTATTGACACTTAGTATCGACACTTGGTATCGATACTTGGTATCGATACTTGGTATCGATACTTGGTATCGATACTTGGTATCGATACTTGGTATCGATACTTGGTATCGATACTTGGTATCGATACTTGGTATCGATACTTGGTATCGATACTTGGTATCAATACTTGGTATCGATACTTGGTATCAATACTAGGTATCGACAATTGGTATCGATACTTGGTATCGATACTTGGTATCGATACTTGGTATCAATACTAGGTATCGATACTCGGTATCGAAATTTGGTATCGATACTTGGTATCGATACTCGGTATCGAAACTTGGTATCGATACTTGGTATCGAAACTTGGTATCGAAATTTGGTATCAATACTAGGTATCGACAATTGGTATCGATACTTGGTATCGATACTTGGTATCGATACTTGGTATCGATACTTGGTATCGATACTTGGTATAGATACTTGGTATCGATACTTGGTATCGATACTTGGTATCGATACTTGGTATCGATACTTGGTATAGATACTTGGTATCGATACTTGGTATCGATACTTGGTATCGATACTTGGTATCGATACTTGGTATCAATACTAGGTATCGACAATTGGTATCGATACTTGGTATCGATACTTGGTATCGATACTTGGTATCGATACTTGGTATCAATACTAGGTATCGATACTCGGTATCGAAATTTGGTATCGATACTTGGTATCGATACTCGGTATCGAAACTTGGTAACGATACTTGGTATCGAAACTTGGTATCGAAACTTGGAATCGACACTTGGAATCTATACTCGGTATCGATACTTGGTATCGATACTTGGTAAAGATACTTGGTATGGATACTTGGTATCGAAACATGGTATCAATACTAGGTATCGATACTCGGTATCGAGATTTGGTATCGATACTTGGTAGCGATACTCGGTATCGAAACTTGGTATCGATACTTGGTATCGAAACTTGGTATCGATACTTGGTATCGAAGCTTGGTGTCGATACTTTGTATCGAAACTTGCTATCGTTATCTGATATCGATACTTGGTATCGATTCTGGGTATCGATACTTTGTATCGATACTTGGTATCGATACTTTGTATCGATACTTGGTATCGATACTTTGTATCGATACTTGGTATCGATACTCAGTATAATATTTGGTATCGATACTCGGGATCGATACTTGGTATCGATTCTGGGTATCGATACTTGGTATCGATACTTGGTATCGATACTTGGTATCGATACTTGGTAAAGATACTTGGTATCGATACTTGGTATCGAAACATGGTATCAATACTAGGTATCGATACTCGGTATCGAGATTTGGTATCGATACTTGGTAGCGATACTCGGTATCGAAACTTGGTATCGATACTTGGTATCGAAACTTGGTATCGATACTTGCTATCGAAGCTTGGTATCGATACTTTGTATCGATACTTGCTATCGTTATCTGATATCGATACTTGGTATCGATTCTGGGTATCGATACTTTGTATCGATACTTGGTATCGATACTGAGTATAATATTTGGTATCGATACTCGGGATCGATACTCGGTATCGATACTTTGAATCGACACTTGGTATCGATATTTGGATTCGATACTTGGAATCGACACTTGGTATCGAATCTTGGTATCGATACTTGGAATCGATACTCGGTATCGATACTTGGTATCGATACTTGGTATCGATACTCGGTATCGAAATTTGGTATCGATACTTGGTATCGCTACTCGGTATCGAAACTTGGTATCGATACTTGGTATCGAAACTTGGTATCGATACTTGGTATCGAGGCTTGGTATCGATACTTTGTATCGATACTTGCTATCGTTATCTGATATCGATACTTGGTATCGATTCTGGGTATCGATACTTTGTATCGATACTTGCTATCGATACTCAGTATAATATTTGGTATCGATACTCGGGATCAATACTCGTTATCGATACTTTGAATCGACACTTGGTATCGATATTTGGAATCGATACTTGGAATCGACACTTGGTATCGATACTTGGAATCGATACTCGGTATCGATACTTGGAATCGATACTCGGTATCGATACTTGGAATCGATACTTGGTATCGATACTTGGTATCGATACTTGGTAAAGATACTTGGTATCGATACTTGGTATCGTAACATGGTATCAATACTAGATATCGATTCTCGGTATCGAAATTTGGTATCGATACTTGGTATCGAAGCTTGGTATCGATACTCAGTATAATATTTGGTATCGATACTCGGGATCGATACTTGGTATCGATTCTGGGTATCGATACTTGGTATCGATACTTGGTGTCGATACTTGGTATCGATACTTGGTATCAATACTTGGTAAAGATACTTGGTATCGATACTTGGTATCGATACTTTGTATCGAAGCTTGGTATCGATACTTTGTATCGATACTTGCTATCGTTATCTGATATCGATACTTGGTATCGATTCTGGGTATCGATACTTTGTATCGATACTTGGTATCGATACTCAGTATAATATTTGGTATCGATACTCGGGATCGATACTTGGTATCGATTCTGGGTATCGATACTTGGTATCGATACTTGGTATCGATACTTGGTATCGATACCTGGTATCGATACTTGGTATCGATACTTGGTATCGGAACTTGGAATAGACACTTGGTATCAATACTTGGTTTTGACACTTGGTATCGACACTCGGTATCGAAACATGGTATCGATACTTGGTATCGAAGCTTGGTATCGATACTTTGTATCGATACTTGCTATCGTTATCTGATATCGATACTTGGTATCGATTCTGGGTATCGATACTTTGTATCGATACTTGGTATCGATACTCAGTATAATATTTGGTATCGATACTCGGGATCGATACTTGGTATCGATTCTGGGTATCGATACTTGGTATCGATGCTTGGTATCGATACTTGGTATCGATACTTGGTATCGATACTTGGTAAAGATACTTGGTATCGATACTTGGTATCGGAACTTGGAATAGACACTTGGTATCAATACTTGGTTTTGACACTTGGTATCGACACTCGGTATCGAAACATGGTATCGATACTTGGTATCGAAGCTTGGTATCGATACTTTGTATCGATACTTGCTATCGATATCTGATATCGATACTTGGTATCGATTCTGGGTATCGATACTTTGTATCGATACTTGGTATCGATACTCAGTATAATATTTGGTATCGATACTCGGGATCGACACTTGGTATCGATTCTGGGTATCGATACTTGGTATCGATACTTGGTGTCGATACTTGGTATCGATACTTGGTATCAATACTTGGTAAAGATACTTGGTATCGATACTTGGTATCGATACTTTGTATCGAAGCTTGGTATCGATACTTTGTATCGATACTTGCTATCGTTATCTGATATCGATACTTGGTATCGATTCTGGGTATCGATACTTTGTATCGATACTTGGTATCGATACTCAGTATAATATTTGGTATCGATACTTGGAATCGATACTTGGTATCGATACTTGGTATCGATACTTGGTAAAGATACTTGGTATCGATACTTGGTATCGATACTTGGTATCGATACTTGGTAAAGATACTTGGTATCGATACTTGGTATCGGAACTTGGAATAGACACTTGGTATCAATACTTGGTTTTGACACTTGGTATCGACACTCGGTATCGAAACATGGTATCGATACTTGGTATCGAAGCTTGGTATCGATACTTTGTATCGATACTTGCTATCGTTATCTGATATCGATACTTGGTATCGATTCTGGGTATCGATACTTTGTATCGATACTTGGTATCGATACTCAGTATAATATTTGGTATCGATACTCGGGATCGACACTTGGTATCGATTCTGGGTATCGATACTTGGTATCGATACTTGGTGTCGATACTTGGTATCGATACTTGGTATCAATACTTGGTAAAGATACTTGGTATCGATACTTGGTATCGATACTTTGTATCGAAGCTTGGTATCGATACTTTGTATCGATACTTGCTATCGTTATCTGATATCGATACTTGGTATCGATTCTGGGTATCGATACTTTGTATCGATACTTGGTATCGATACTCAGTATAATATTTGGTATCGATACTCGGGATCGATACTTGGTATCGATTCTGGGTATCGATACTTGGTATCGATACTTGGTATCGATACTTGGTATCGATACTTGGTATCGATACTTGGTAAAGATACTTGGTATCGATACTTGGTATCGGAACTTGGAATAGACACTTGGTATCAATACTTGGTTTTGACACTTGGTATCGACACTCGGTATCGAAACATGGTATCGATACTTGGTATCGAAGCTTGGTATCGATACTTTGTATCGATACTTGCTATCGTTATCTGATATCGATACTTGGTATCGATTCTGGGTATCGATACTTTGTATCGATACTTGGTATCGATACTCAGTATAATATTTGGTATCGATACTCGGGATCGACACTTGGTATCGATTCTGGGTATCGATACTTGGTATCGATACTTGGTGTCGATACTTGGTATCGATACTTGGTATCAATACTTGGTAAAGATACTTGGTATCGATACTTGGTATCGATACTTGGTATCGAAACATGGTATCAATACTAGGTATCGATACTCGGTATCGAGATTTGGTATCGATACTTGGTAGCGATACTCGGTATCGAAACTTGGTATCGATACTTGGTATCGAAACTTGGTATCGATACTTGGTATCGAAGCTTGGTATCGATACTTTGTATCGAAGCTTGGTATCGATACTTTGTATCGATACTTGCTATCGTTATCTGATATCGATACTTGGTATCGATTCTGGGTATCGATACTTTGTATCGATACTTGGTATCGATACTCAGTATAATATTTGGTATCGATACTCGGGATCGATACTCGGTATCGATACTTTGAATCGACACTTGGTATCGATATTTGGATTCGATACTTGGAATCGACACTTGGTATCGAATCTTGGTATCGATACATGGAATCGATACTCGGTATCGATACTTGGTATCGATACTTGGTATCGATACTCGGTATCGAAATTTGGTATCGATACTTGGTATCGCTACTCGGTATCGAAACTTGGTATCGATACTTGGTATCGAAGCTTGGTATCGATACTTTGTATCGATACTTGCTATCGTTATCTGATATCGATACTTGGTATCGATTCTGGGTATCGATACTTTGTATCGATACTTGCTATCGATACTCAGTATAATATTTGGTATCGATACTCGGGATCAATACTCGTTATCGATACTTTGAATCGACACTTGGTATCGATATTTGGAATCGATACTTGGAATCGACACTTGGTATCGATACTTGGAATCGATACTCGGTATCGATACTCGGTATCGATACTTGGTATCGATACTCAGTATAATATTTGGTATCGATACTCGGGATCGATACTTGGTATCGATTCTGGGTATCGATACTTGGTATCGATACTTGGTATCGATACTTGGTATCGATACCTGGTATCGATACTTGGTATCGATACTTGGTATCGGAACTTGGAATAGACACTTGGTATCAATACTTGGTTTTGACACTTGGTATCGACACTCGGTATCGAAACATGGTATCGATACTTGGTATCGAAGCTTGGTATCGATACTTTGTATCGATACTTGCTATCGTTATCTGATATCGATACTTGGTATCGATTCTGGGTATCGATACTTTGTATCGATACTTGGTATCGATACTTGGTATCGATACTCAGTATAATATTTGGTATCGATACTCGGGATCGATACTTGGTATCGATTCTGGGTATCGATACTTGGTATCGATACTTGGTATCGATACTTGGTATCGATACTTGGTATCGATACTTGGTAAAGATACTTGGTATCGATACTTGGTAAAGATACTTGGTATCGATACTTGGTATCGGAACTTGGAATAGACACTTGGTATCAATACTTGGTTTTGACACTTGGTATCGACACTCGGTATCGAAACATGGTATCGATACTTGGTATCGAAGCTTGGTATCGATACTTTGTATCGATACTTGCTATCGTTATCTGATATCGATACTTGGTATCGATTCTGGGTATCGATACTTTGTATCGATACTTGGTATCGATACTCAGTATAATATTTGGTATCGATACTCGGGATCGATACTTGGTATCGATTCTGGGTATCGATACTTGGTATCGATACTTGGTGTCGATACTTGGTATCGATACTTGGTATCAATACTTGGTAAAGATACTTGGTATCGATACTTGGTATCGAAACATGGTATCAATACTAGGTATCGATACTCGGTATCGAGATTTGGTATCGATACTTGGTAGTGATACTCGGTATCGAAACTTGGTATCGATACTTGGTATCGAAACTTGGTATCGATACTTGGTATCGAAGCTTGGTATCGATACTTTGTATCGAAGCTTGGTATCGATACTTTGTATCGATACTTGCTATCGTTATCTGATATCGATACTTGGTATCGATTCTGGGTATCGATACTTTGTATCGATACTTGGTATCGATACTCAGTATAATATTTGGTATCGATACTCGGGATCGATACTCGGTATCGATACTTTGAATCGACACTTGGTATCGATATTTGGATTCGATACTTGGAATCGACACTTGGTATCGAATCTTGGTATCGATACTTGGAATCGATACTCGGTATCGATACTTGGTATCGATACTTGGTATCGATACTCGGTATCGAAATTTGGTATCGCTACTCGGTATCGAAACTTGGTATCGATACTTGGTATCGAAGCTTGGTATCGATACTTTGTATCGATACTTGCTATCGTTATCTGATATCGATACTTGGTATCGATTCTGGGTATCGATACTTTGTATCGATACTTGCTATCGATACTCAGTATAATATTTGGTATCGATACTCGGGATCAATACTCGTTATCGATACTTTGAATCGACACTTGGTATCGATATTTGGAATCGATACTTGGAATCGACACTTGGTATCGATACTTGGAATCGATACTCGGTATCGATACTTGGAATCGATACTCGGTATCGATACTTGGAATCGATACTTGGTATCGATACTTGGTATCGATACTTGGTAAAGATACTTGGTATCGATACTTGGTATCGTAACATGGTATCAATACTAGATACTCGGTATCGAAATTTGCTATCAATACTTGGTTTCGATACTCGGTATCGAAACTTGGTATCGATACTTGGTATAGAACTTTGGTATCGACACTTGGAATCGACACTTGGTATCGATACTTGGTGTCGACACTTGGTATCGAAACTCTGTATCGAAACTTGGTATCGATACTTGGTATCGGAACTTGGAATAGACACTTGGTATCAATACTTGGTTTTGACACTTGGTATCGACACTCGGTATCGAAACTTGGTATCGATACTTGGTATCGATACTTGGTATCGATACGTGGTATCAATACTAGGTATTGATACTTGGTATCGATACTTGGTATCGATACTTGGTATCGATACTTGGAATCGTTACTCGGTATCGATATTTGGTATCGTTACTCGGTATCGATATTTGGTATCGATATTTGGTATCGATACTTGGTATCGATTCTTGATATCGATTCTTGATATCGATACTTGGTATCGATACTTGGTATCGATACATGGTATCAATACTAGGTATCGATACTCGGTATCGAAACTTGGTATCGATACTTTGTATCGATACTTGCTATCGTTATCTGATATCGATACTTGGTATCGATTCTGGGTATCGATACTTTGTATCGATACTTGCTATCGATACTCAGTATAATATTTGGTATCGATACTCGGGATCAATACTCGGTATCGATACTTTGAATCGACACTTGGTATCGATATTTGGAATCGATACTTGGAATCGACACTTGGTATCGAAACTTGGAATCGATACTCGGTATCGATACTTGGAATCGATACTCGGTATCGATACTTGGAATCGATACTTGGTATCGATACTTGGTATCGATACTTGGTAAAGATACTTGGTATCGATACTTGGTATCGTAACATGGTATCAATACTAGATATCGATACTCGGTATCGAAATTTGGTATCGATACTTGGTATCGAAGCTTGGTATCGATACTTTGTATCGAAGCTTGGTATCGATACTTTGTATCGATACTTGTTATCGTTATCTGATATCGATACTTGGTATCGATTCTGGGTATCGATACTTTGTATCGATACTTGGTATCGATACTCAGTATAATATTTGGTATCGATACTCGGGATCGATACTTGGTATCGATTCTGGGTATCGATACTTGGTATCGATACTTGGTATCGATACTTGGTATCGATACTTGGTATCGATACTTGGTATCGATACGTGGTATCAATACTAGGTTTTGATACTTGGTATCGATACTTGGTGTCGATACTTGGTATCGATACTTGGTATCGATACTTGGTAAAGATACTTGGTATCGATACTTGGTATCGAAACATGGTATCAATACTAGGTATCGATACTCGGTATCGAGATTTGGTATCGATACTTGGTAGCGATACTCGGTATCGAAACTTGGTATCGATACTTGGTATCGAAACTTGGTATCGATACTTGGTATCGAAGCTTGGTATCGATACTTTGTATCGAAGCTTGGTATCGATACTTTGTATCGATACTTGCTATCGTTATCTGATATCGATACTTGGTATCGATTCTGGGTATCGATACTTTGTATCGATACTTGGTATCGATACTCAGTATAATATTTGGTATCGATACTCGGGATCGATACTCGGTATCGATACTTTGAATCGACACTTGGTATCGATATTTGGATTCGATACTTGGAATCGACACTTGGTATCGAATCTTGGTATCGATACTTGGAATCGATACTCGGTATCGATACTTGGTATCGATACTTGGTATCGATACTCGGTATCGAAATTTGGTATCGATACTTGGTATCGCTACTCGGTATCGAAACTTGGTATCGATACTTGGTATCTAAGCTTGGTATCGATACTTTGTATCGATACTTGCTATCGTTATCTGATATCGATACTTGGTATCGATTCTGGGTATCGATACTTTGTATCGATACTTGCTATCGATACTCAGTATAATATTTGGTATCGATACTCGGGATCAATACTCGTTATCGATACTTTGAATCGACACTTGGTATCGATATTTGGAATCGATACTTGGAATCGACACTTGGTATCGATACTTGGAATCGATACTCGGTATCGATACTTGGAATCGATACTCGGTATCGATACTTGGAATCGATACTTGGTATCGATACTTGGTATCGATACTTGGTAAAGATACTTGGTATCGATACTTGGTATCGTAACATGGTATCAATACTAGATACTCGGTATCGAAATTTGCTATCAATACTTGGTTTCGATACTCGGTATCGAAACTTGGTATCGATACTTGGTATAGAAATTTGGTATCGACACTTGGTATCGATACTTGGTGTCGACACTTGGTATCGAAACTCTGTATCGAAACTTGGTATCGATACTTGGTATCGGAACTTGGAATAGACACTTGGTATCAATACTTGGTTTTGACACTTGGTATCGACACTCGGTATCGAAACTTGGTATCGATACTTGGTATCGATACTTGGTATCGATACGTGGTATCAATACTAGGTATTGATACTTGGTATCGATACTTGGTATCGATACTTGGTATCGATACTTGGAATCGTTACTCGGTATCGATATTTGGTATCGTTACTCGGTATCGATATTTGGTATCGATATTTGGTATCGATACTTGGTATCGATTCTTGATATCGATTCTTGATATCGATACTTGGTATCGATACTTCGTATCGATACATGGTATCAATACTAGGTATCGATACTCGGTATCGAGACTTGGTATCGATACTTTGTATCGATACTTGCTATCGTTATCTGATATCGATACTTGGTATCGATTCTGGGTATCGATACTTTGTATCGATACTTGCTATCGATACTCAGTATAATATTTGGTATCGATACTCGGGATCAATACTCGGTATCGATACTTTGAATCGACACTTGGTATCGATATTTGGAATCGATACTTGGAATCGACACTTGGTATCGATACTTGGAATCGATACTCGGTATCGATACTTGGAATCGATACTCGGTATCGATACTTGGAATCGATACTTGGTATCGATACTTGGTATCGATTCTTGGTAAAGATACTTGGTATCGATACTTGGTATCGTAACATGGTATCAATACTAGATATCGATACTCGGTATCGAAATTTGGTATCGATACTTGGTATCGAAGCTTGGTATCGATACTTTGTATCGAAGCTTGGTATCGATACTTTGTATCGATACTTGCTATCGTTATCTGATATCGATACTTGGTATCGATTCTGGGTATCGATACTTTGTATCGATACTTGGTATCGATACTTGGTATCGATACTTGGTATCGATACTTGGTATCGGAACTTGGAATAGACACTTGGTATCAATACTTGGTTTTGACACTTGGTATCGACACTCGGTATCGAAACATGGTATCGATACTTGGTATCGAAGCTTGGTATCGATACTTTGTATCGATACTTGCTATCGTTATCTGATATCGATACTTGGTATCGATTCTGGGTATCGATACTTTGTATCGATACTTGGTATCGATACTCAGTATAATATTTGGTATCGATACTCGGGATCGATACTTGGTATCGATTCTGGGTATCGATACTTGGTATCGATACTTGGTATCGATACTTGGTATCGATACTTGGTATCGATACTTGGTAAAGATACTTGGTATCGATACTTGGTATCGGAACTTGGAATAGACACTTGGTATCAATACTTGGTTTTGACACTTGGTATCGACACTCGGTATCGAAACATGGTATCGATACTTGGTATCGAAGCTTGGTATCGATACTTTGTATCGATACTTGCTATCGTTATCTGATATCGATACTTGGTATCGATTCTGGGTATCGATACTTTGTATCGATACTTGGTATCGATACTCAGTATAATATTTGGTATCGATACTCGGGATCGATACTTGGTATCGATTCTGGGTATCGATACTTGGTATCGATACTTGGTATCGATACTTGGTATCGATACTTGGTATCGATACTTGGTAAAGATACTTGGTATCGATACTTGGTATCGAAACATGGTATCAATACTAGGTATCGATACTCGGTATCGAGATTTGGTATCGATACTTGGTAGCGATACTCGGTATCGAAACTTGGTATCGATACTTGGTATCGAAACTTGGTATCGATACTTGGTATCGAAGCTTGGTATCGATACTTTGTATCGAAGCTTGGTATCGATACTTTGTATCGATACTTGCTATCGTTATCTGATATCGATACTTGGTATCGATTCTGGGTATCGATACTTTGTATCGATACTTGGTATCGATACTCAGTATAATATTTGGTATCGATACTCGGGATCGATACTCGGTATCGATACTTTGAATCGACACTTGGTATCGATATTTGGATTCGATACTTGGAATCGACACTTGGTATCGAATCTTGGTATCGATACTTGGAATCGATACTCGGTATCGATACTTGGTATGGATACTCGGTATCGAAATTTGGTATCGATACTTGGTATCGCTACTCGGTATCGAAACTTGGTATCGATACTTGGTATCGAAGCTTGGTATCGATACTTTGTATCTATACTTGCTATCGTTATCTGATATCGATACTTGGTATCGATTCTGGGTATCGATACTTTGTATCGATACTTGCTATCGATACTCAGTATAATATTGGGTATCGATACTCGGGATCAATACTCGTTATCGATACTTTGAATCGACACTTGGTATCGATATTTGGAATCGATACTTGGAATCGACACTTGGTTTCGATACTTGGAATCGATACTCGGTATCGATACTTGGAATCGATACTCGGTATCGATACTTGGAATCGATACTTGGAATCGATACTTGGTATCGATACTTGGTAAAGATACTTGGTATCGATACTTGGTATCGTAACATGGTATCAATACTAGATATCGATACTCGGTATCGAAATTTGCTATCAATACTTGGTTTCGATACTCGGTATCGAAACTTGGTATCGATACTTGGTATAGAAATTTGGTATCGACACTTGGAATCGACACTTGGTATCGATACTTGGTGTCGACACTTGGTATCGAAACTCTGTATCGAAACTTGGTATCGATACTTGGTATCGGAACTTGGAATAGACACTTGGTATCAATACTTGGTTTTGACACTTGGTATCGACACTCGGTATCGAAACTTGGTATCGATACTTGGTATCGATACTTGGTATCGATACGTGGTATCAATACTAGGTATTGATATTTGGTATCGATACTTGGTATCGATACATGGTATCGATACTTGGAATCGTTACTCGGTATCGATATTTAGTATCGTTACTCGGTATCGATATTTGGTATCGATATTTGGTATCGATACTTGGTATCGATTCTTGATATCGATTCTTGATATCGATACTTGGTATCGATACTTGGTATCAATACTAGGTATCGACAATTGGTATCGATACTTGGTATCGATACTTGGTATCGATACTTGGTATCGATACTCAGTATAATATTTGGTATCGATACTCGGGATCGGTACTCGGTATCGATACTTTGAATCGACACTTGGTATCGATATTTGGAATCGATACTTGGAATCGACACTTGGTATCGAATCTTGGTATCGAAACTTGGTATCGATACTTGGTATCGATAGTTGGAATCGACACTTGGTATCGATAGTTGGTATCGAAACTTGGTATCGAAATTTGTTATCGATGGTATCGAATTTTGGTATCGATACTTTGTATCGAATCTTTGAAACGATTTTTGGTATCGATACTTTGTATCGAAACTTGGTATCGATGGGTCATGGGTCATGGGTCATGGGTCATGGGTCATGGGTCATGGGTCATGGTTCATGGGTCATGGTCAAGGCCATAGGTCAAAGATCAAAAGTGAATGGTCAAAGGTCGAAGGTCAAAGGTCAAAGGGCATTTTGGTATCGATACTTTGTATCGAATCTTTGTAACGATTTTTTTTTTATCGAAATGCTATCGATACTTGGTATCGATACTTGGTATCGATACTTGGTATCAATACTAGGTATCGACAATTGGTATCGATACTTGCTATCGATACTTGGTATCGATACTTGATATCGATACTTGGTATCGATTCTTGATATCGATTCTTCATATCGATACTTGGTATCGATACTTGGTATCGATACATGGTATCAATACTAGGTATCGATACTCGGTATCGCAATTTGGTATCGATACTTGGTATCGATACTCGGTATCGAAACTTCGTATCGATACTTGGTATCGAAACGTGGTATCGAAACTTGGAATCGACACTTGGTATCGATACTTGGTATCGATTCTTGGTATCTATACTAGGTATCGAAACTTGGTTTCGATACTTGGAATCTATACTCGGAATCGATACTTGGTATCGATACTTGGTATCGATACTTGGTATCAATACTTGGTATCGATACTTGGTATCGATACTTGGTATCGATTCTTGCTATCGATACTTGGTAAAGATACTTGGTATCGATACTTGGTATCGAAACATGGTATCAATACTAGGTATCGATACTCGGTATCGAGATTTGGTATCGATACTTGGTATCGATACTCGGCATCGAAACTTGGTATCGATACTTGGTATCGAAACTTGGTATCGATACTTTATATCAAAGCTTGGTATCGATACTTTGTATCGATACTTGCTATCGTTATCTGATATCGATACTTGGTATCGATTCTGGGTATATATACTTGGTATCGATTCTGGGCATCGATACTTTGTATCGATACTTGGTTTCGATACTCAGTATAATGTTTGGTATCGATACTCGGGATCGATACTCGGTATCGATACTTTGAATCGACACTTGGTATCGATATTTGGAATCGATACTTGGAATCGACACTTGGTATCGAATCTTGGTATCGATACTTGGAATCGATACTCGGTATCGATACTTGGTATCGATACTTGGTATCGATACTCGGTACGAAATTTGGTATCGATACTTGGTATCGCTACTCGGTATCGAAACTTGGTATCGATACTTGGTAACGAAACTTGGTATCGATACTTGGTATCGAAGCTTGGTATCGATACTTTGTATCGATACTTGGTATCGATACTCAGTATAATATTTGGTATCGATACTCGGGATCGATACTCGGTATCGATACTTTGAATCGACACTTGGTATCGATATTTGGAATCGATACTTGGAATCGACACTTGGTATCGAATCTTGGTATCGATACTTGGAATCGACACTTGGTATCGAATCTTGGTATCGAAACTTGGTATCGATACTTGGT
>NW_022045807.1:0-62175 GCF_003285905.1 Drosophila hydei
TGGTTCATTTGAACTTAGATCATTTGAACTGTTCATTTGAACTGGTTCATTTGAACTGGTTTCATTTGAAACTGGTTCATTTGAACTGGTTCATTTGAACTGGTTCATTTGAACTGGTTCATTTGAACTGGTTCATTTGAACTGGTTCATTTGAACGGATCTCTTGAACTGGTTCATTTGAACTGGTTCATTTGAACTGGTTCATTTGAACTGGTTTCATTTGATCTGGTTCATTTGACTGGTTCATTTGAACTGGTTCATTTGAACTGGTTCATTTGAACTGGTTCATTTGAACTGGTTCATTTGAACTGGTTCATTTGAACTGGTTCATTTGAACTGGTTCATTTGAACTGATTCATTTGAACTGGTTCATTTGAACTGGTTCATTTGAACTGGTTCATTGAAATGTTCATTTGAACTGGTTCATTTGAACTGGTTCATTTGAACTGGTTCATTTGAACTGGTTCATTTGAACTGGTTCATTTGAACTGGTTCATTTGAACTGGTTCATTTGAACTGGTTCATTTGAACTGGTTTCATTTGAACTGGTTCATTTGAACTGTTCATTTGAACTGGTTCATTTGAACTGGTTTCATTTGAACTGGTTCATTTGAACTGTTCATTTGAACTGGTTCATTTGAACTGGTTCATTTGAACTGGTCATTTGAACTGGTTTTCATTTGAACTGGTTCATTTGAACTGGTTTCATTTGAACTGGTTCATTTGAACTGGTTCATTTGAACGGTTCATTTGAACTGGTTCATTTGAACTGGTTCATTTGAACTGGTTCATTGAACTGGTTCATTTGAACTGGTTCATTTGAACTGGTTCATTTGAACTGGTTCATTTGAACTGGTTCATTTGAACTGGTTCATTTGAACTGGTTCATTTGAACGTGTTCATTTGAACTGGTTCATTTGAACTGGTTCATTTGAACTGGTTCATTTGAACTGGTTCATTTGAACTGGTTCATTTGAACTGGTTCATTTGAACTGGTTCATTTGAACTGGTTCATTTGAACTGGTTTCATTTGAACTGGTTCATTTGAACTGGTTCATTTGAACGGATTCATTAGAACTGGTTCATTTGAACTGGTTCATTTGAACTGGTTCATTTGAACTGGTTCATTTGAACTGTTCATTTGAACTGGTTTCATTGAAGAACTGGTTCATTTGAACTGGTTCATTTGAACTGGTTCATTTGAACTGTTTCATTTGAACTAGTTCATTTGAACTGGTTCATTTGAACTGGTTCATTTGACTTTAGATCATTTGAACTAGTTCATTTGAACTGGTTCATTTGAACTGGTTCATTTGAACTGGTTCATTTGAACTGGTTCATTTGAACTGGTTCATTTGAACTGGTTCATTTGAACTGGTTCATTTGAACTGGTTCATTTGAACTGGTTCATTTGAACTGGTTCATTTGAACTGGTTCATTTGAACTGGTTCATTTGAACTGGTTCATTTGAACTGGTTCATTTGAACTGGTTCATTTGAACTGGTTCATTTGAACTGGTTCATTGAACTGGTTCATTTGAACTGGTTCATTTGAACTGATTCATTTGAACTGGTTCATTTGAACTGGTTCAACTCAACTGAACTGGTTCATTTGAACTGGTTCATTTGAACTGGTTCATTTGAACTGGTTCATTTGAACTGGTTCATTTGAACTGGTTCATTTGAACTGGTTCATTTGAACTGGTTCATTTGAACTGGTTCATTTGAACTGGTTCAATTTGAACTGTTTCATTTGAACTGGTTCATTTGAACTGTTTCATTTGAACTGGTTCATTTGAACTGGTTCATTTGAACTGGTTCATTTGAACTGGTTCATTTGAACTGGTTCATTTGAACTGGTTCATTTGAACTGGTTCATTTGAACGGTTCATTTGAACTGGTTCATTTGAACTGGTTCATTTGAACTGGTTCATTTGAACTGGTTCATTTGAACTGGTTCATTTGAACTGGTTCATTTGAACTGGTTCATTTGAACTGGTTCATTTGAACTGGTTCATTTGAACTGGTTCATTGAACTGGTTCATTTGAACTGGTTCATTTGAACTGGTTCATTTGAACTGGTTCATTTGACTGGTTCATTTGAACTGGTTCATTTGAACTGGTTCATTTGAACTGGTTCATTTGAACTGGTTCATTTGAACTGGTTCATTTGAACTGGTTCATTTGAACTGGTTCATTTGAACTGGTTCATTTGAACTGGTTTCATTTGAACTGTTCATTGAACTGGTTCATTTGAACTGTTTCATTTGAACTGGTTCATTTGAACTGGTTCATTTGAACTGGTTCATTTGAACTGGTTCATTTGAACTGGTTCATTTGAACTGGTTCATTTGAACTGGTTCATTTGAACTGGTTCATTTGAACTGGTTCATTTGAACTGGTTCATTTGAACTGGTTCATTTGAACTGGTTCATTTGAACTGGTTCATTTGAACTGGTTCATTTGAACTGGTTCATTTGAACTGGTTCATTTGAACTGGTCATTTGAACTGGTTCATTTGAACTGGTTCATTTGAACTGGTTCATTTGAACTAGTTCATTTGAACTGTTCATTTGAACTGGTTCATTTGAACTGGTTCAGTTGAACTGGTTCATTTGAACGGTTCATTGAACTGGTTCATTTGAACTGGTTCATTTGAACTGTTCATTTGAACTGGTTCATTTGAACTGGTTCATTTGAACTGGTTCATTTGAACTGGTTCATTTGAACTGGTTCATTTGAACTGGTTCATTTGAACTGGTTCATTTTAAATGGTTCATTTGAACTGTTCATTTGAACTGGTTCATTTGAACTGGTTCATTTGAACTGGTTCATTTGAACTGGTTCATTTGAACTGGTTCATTTGAACTGGTTCATTTGAACTGGTTCATTTGAACTGGTTCATTTGAACTGGTTCATTTGAACTGGTTCATTTGAACTGGTTCATTTGAACTGGTTCATTTGAACTGGTTCATTTGAACGGATTCATTAGAACTGGTTCATTTGAACTGGTTCATTTGAACTGGTTCATTTGAACTGGTTCATTAACTGGTTTTTCATTTTGAACTGGTTCATTTGAACTGGTTCATTTGAACTGGTTCATTTGAACTGGTTCATTTGAACTGGTTCATTTGAACTGGTTCATTTGAACTGTTCATTTGAACTGGTTCATTTGAACTGGTTCATTTGAACTGGTTCATTTGAACTGGTTCATTTGAACTGGTTCATTTGAACTGGTTCATTTGAACTGGTTCATTTGAACTGGTTCATTTGAACTGGTTCATTTGAACTGGTTCATTTGAACTGGTTCATTTGAACTGGTTCATTTGAACTGGTTCATTTGAAATGGTTCATTTGACTTAGTTCATTTGAACTAGTTCATTTGAACTGGTTCATTTGAACTGGTTCATTTGAACTGGTTCATTTGAACTGGTTCATTTGAACTGGTTCATTTGAACTGGTTCATTTGAACTGGTTCATTTGAATTGGTTTATTTGAACTGGTTCATTTGAACTGGTTCATTTGAACTGGTTCATTTGAACTGGTTCATTTGAACTGGTTCATTTGAACTGGTTCATTTGAACTGGTTCATTTGAACTGGTTCATTTGAACTGGTTCATTTGAACGGATTCATTAGAACTGGTTCATTTGAACTGGTTCATATGAACTGGTTCATTGAACTGGTTCATTTGAACTGGTTCATTTGAACTGGTTCATTTGAACTGGTTCATTTGAACTGGTTCATTTGAACTGGTTCATTTGAACTGGTTCATTTGAACTGGTTCATTTGAACTGGTTCATTTGAACTGTTCATTTGAACTGGTTCATTTGAACTGGTTCATTTGAACTGGTTCATTGAACTGGTTCATTTGAACTGGTTCATTTGAACTGGTTCATTTGAACTGTTTCATTTGAACTGGTTCATTTGAACGGTTTCATTAGAACTGGTTCATTTGAACTGGTTCATTTGACTGGTTCATTTGAACTGGTTCATTTGAACTGGTTCATTTGAACTGGTCATTTGAACTGGTTCATTTGAACTGGTTCATTTGAACTGGTTCATTTGAACTGGTTCATTTGAACTGGTTCATTTGAACTGGTTCATTTGAACTGGTTCATTTGAACTGGTTCATTTGAACTGGTTCATTTGAACTGGTTCATTTGAACTGGTTCATTTGAACTGGTTCATTTGAACTGGTTCATTTGAACTGGTTCATTTGAACTGGTTCATTTGAACTGGTTCATTTGAACTGGTTCATTTGAACTGGTTCATTTGAACTGGTTCATTTGAACTGGTTCATTTGAACTGTTCATTTGAACTGGTTCATTTGAACTGGTTCATTTGAACTGGTTCATTTGAACTGGTTCATTTGAACTGGTTCATTTGAACTGGTTCATTTGAACTGGTTCATTGAACTGGTTCATTTGAACTGGTTCATTTGAACTGGTTCATTTGAACTGGTTCATTTGAACTGGTTCATTTGAACTGGTTCATTTGAACTGGTTCATTTGAACTGGTTCATTTGAACTGGTTCATTTGAACTAGTTCATTTGAACTGGTTCATTTGAACTGAAATGGTTCATTTGACTGGTTCATTTGAACTGGTTCATTTGAACTGGTTCATTTGAACTGGTTCATTTGAACTGGTTCATTTGAACTGGTTCATTTGAACTGGTTCATTGAACTGGTTCATTTGAACTGGTTCATTTGAACTGGTTCATTTGAACTGGTTCATTTGAACTGGTTCATTTGAACTGGTTCATTTGAACTGGTTCATTTGAACTGGTTCATTTGAACTGGTTCATTTGAACTGGTTCATTTGAACTGGTTTCATTTGAACTGGTTCATTTGAACTGGTTCATTTGAACTGGTTCATTTGAACTGGTTCATTTGACTCTGTTCATTTGAACTGGTTCATTTGAACTGGTTCATTTGAACTGTTCATTTGAACTGGTTCATTTGAACTGTTCATTTGAACTGGTTCATTTGAACTGGTTCATTTGAATTGGTTCATTTGAACTGTTCATTTGAACTGGTTCATTTGAACTGGTTCATTTGAACTGGTTCATTTGAACTGGTTCATTTGAACTGGTTCATTTGAACTGGTTCATTTGAACTGGTTCCATGAACTGGTTCATTTGAACTGGTTCATTTGAACTGGTTCATTTGAACTGGTTCATTTGAACTGGTTCATTTGAACTGGTTCATTTGAACTGTTCTTTGAACTGGTTCATTTGAACTGGTTCATTTGAACTGGTTCATTTGAACTGGTTCATTTGAACTGGTTCATTTGAACTGGTTCATTTGAACTGGTTCATTTGAACTGGTTCATTTGAACTGGTTCATTTGAACTGGTTCATTGAACTGGTTCATTTGAACTAGTTCATTTGAACTGGTTCATTTGAACTGGTTCATTTGAACTGGTTCATTTGAACTGGTTCATTTGACTTAGTTCATTTGAACTGGTTCATTTGAACTGGTTCATTTGAACTGGTTCATTTGAACTGGTTCATTTGAACTGGTTCATTTGAACTTGTTCATTTGAACTGGTTCATTTTGAACTGGTTCATTTGAACTGGTTCATTTGAACTGGTTCATTTGAACTGGTTCATTTGAACTGGTTCATTTGAACTGGTTCATTTGAACTGGTTCATTTGAACTGGTTCATTTGAACTGGTTCATTTGAACGGTTCATTTGAACTGGTTCATTTGAACTGGTTCATTTGAACTGGTTCATTGAACTGGTTCATTTGAACTGGTTCATTTGAACTGGTTCATTTGAACTGGTTCATTTGAACTGGTTCATTTGAACTGGTTCATTTGAACTGGTTCATTTGAACTGGTTCATTTGAACTGGTTCATTTGAACTGGTTCATTTGAACTGGTTCATTTGAACTGGTTCATTTGAACTGGTTCATTTGAACTGGTTCATTTGAACTGGTTCATTTGAACTGGTTCATTTGAACGGATTCATTTGAACTGGTTCATTTGAACTGGTTCATTTGAACTGGTTCATTTGAACTGGTTCATTTGAACTGGTTCATTTGAACTGGTTCATTTGAACTGGTTCATTTGAACTGGTTCATTTGAACTGGTTCATTTGAACTGGTTCATTTGAACTGGTTCATTTGAACTGGTTCATTTGAACTGGTTCATTTGAACTGGTTCATTTGAACTGGTTCATTTGAACTGGTTCATTTGAACTGGTTCATTTGAACTGGTTCATTTGAACTGGTTCATTTGAACTGGTTCATTTGAACGGGTTCATTTGAACTGGTTCATTTGAACTGGTTCATTTGAACTGGTTCATTTGAACTGGTTCATTTGAACTGGTTCATTTGAACTGGTTCATTTGAACTGGTTCATTTGAACTGGTTCATTTGAACTGGTTCATTTGAACTGGTTCATTTGAACTGGTTCATTTGAACTGGTTCATTTGAACTGGTTCATTTGAACTGGTTCATTTGAACTGGTTCATTTGAACTGGTTCATTTGAACTGGTTCATTTGACTGGTTCATTTGAACTGGTCATTTGAACTGGTTCATTTGAACTGGTTCATTTGAACTGGTTTTTTTGAAGGTTCATTTGAACTGGTTCATTTGAACTGGTTCATTTGAACTGGTTCATTTGAACTGGTTCATTTGAACTGGTTCATTTGAACTGGTTCATTTGAACTGGTTCATTTGAACTGTTCATTTGAACTGGTTCATTTGAACTGGTTCATTTGAACTGTTCATTAGATCATTTGAACTGGTTCATTTGAACTGGTTCATTGAACTGGTTTCATTTGAACTGGTTCATTTGAACTAGTTCATTTGAACTGGTTCATTTGAACTGGTTCATTTGACTTAGATCATTTGAACTGGTTCATTTGAACTGGTTCATTTGAACTGGTTCATTTGAACTGGTTCATTTGAACTGGTTCATTTGAACTGGTTCATTTGAACTGGTTCATTTGAACTGGTTCATTTGAACTGGTTCATTTGAACTGGTTCATTTGAACTGGTTCATTTGAACTGGTTCATTTGAACTGGTTCATTTGAACTGGTTCATTTGAACTGGTTCATTTGAACTGGTTCATTTGAACTGGTTCATTTGAACTGGTTCATTTGAACTGGTTCATTTGAACTGGTTCATTTGAACTGGTTCATTTGAACTGGTTCATTTGAACTGGTTCATTTGAACTGTCATTTGAGATGGTTCATTTGAACTGGTTCATTTGAACTGGTCATTTGAACTGGTTCATTTGAACGGGTCATTTGAACTGGTTCATTTGAACTGGTTCATTTGAACTGGTTCAACTGAACTGGTTCATTTGAACTGGTTCATTTGAACTGGTTCATTTGAACTGTTTCATTTGAACTGTTTCATTTGAACTGGTTCATTTGAACTGGTTCATTTGAACTGGTTCATTTGAACTGGTTCATTTGAACTGGTTCATTTGAACTGGTTCATTTGAACGGTTCATTTGAACTGGTTCATTTGAACTGGTTCATTTGAACTGGTTCATTTGAACTGGTTCATTTGAACTGGTTCATTTGAACTGGTTCATTTGAACTGGTTCATTTGAACTGGTTCATTTGAACTGGTTCATTTGAACTGGTTCATTTGACTGGTTCATTTGAACTGGTTCATTTGAACTGGTTCATTTGACTTAGTTCATTTGAACTGGTTCATTTGAACTGGTTCATTTGAACTGGTTCATTTGAACTGGTTCATTTGAACTGGTTCATTGAACTGGTTCATTTGAACTGGTTCATTTGAACTGGTTCATTTGAACTGGTTCATTTGAACTGGATCATTTGAACTGGTTCATTTGAACTGGTTCATTTGAACTGGTTCATTTGAACTGGTTCATTTGAACTGGTTCATTTGAACTGGTTCATTTGAACTGTTCATTTGAACTGGTTCATTTGAACTGGTTCATTTGAACTGGTTCATTTGAACTGGTTCATTTGAACTGGTTCATTTTCTGAACTGGTTCATTTGAACTGGTTCATTTGAACTGGTTCATTTGAACTGGTTCATTTGAACTGGTTCATTTGAACTGGTTCATTGAACTGGTTCATTTGAACTGGTTCATTTGAACTGGTTCATTTGAACTGGTTCATTTGAACTGGTTCATTTGAACTGGTTCATTTGAACTGGTTCATTGAACTGGTTCATTTGAACTGGTTCATTTGAACTGGTTCATTTGAACTGGTTCATTTGAACTGGTTCATTTGAACTGGTTCATTTGAACTGGTTCATTTGAACTGGTTCATTTGAACTGGTTCATTTGAACTGGTTCATTTGAACTGGTTCATTTGAACTGGTTCATTTGAACTGGTTCATTTGAACTGGTTCATTTGAACTGGTTCATTTGAACTGGTTCATTTGAACTGGTTCATTTGAACTGGTTCATTTGAACTGGTTCATTTGAACTGGTTCATTTGAACTGGTTCATTTGAACTGGTTCATTTGAACTGGTTCATTTGAACTGGTTCATTTGAACTGGTTCATTTGAACTGGTTCATTTGAACTGGTTCATTTGAACTGGTTCATTTGAACTGGTTCATTTGAACTGGTTCATTTGAACTGGTTCATTTGAACTGGTTCATTTGAACTGGTTCATTTGAACTGGTTCATTTGAACTGGTTCATTTGAACTGGTTCATTTGAACTGGTTCATTTGAACTGGTTCATTTGAACTGGTTCATTTGAACTGGTTCATTTGAACTGGTTCATTTGAACTGGTTCATTTGAACTGGTTCATTTGAACTGGTTCATTTGAACTGGTTCATTTGAACTGGTTCATTTGAACTGGTTCATTTGAACTGGTTCATTTGAACTGGTTCATTTGAACTGGTTCATTTGAACTGGTTCATTTGAACTGGTTCATTTGAACTGGTTCATTTGAACTGGTTCATTTGAACTGGTTCATTTGAACTGGTTCATTTGAACTGGTTCATTTGAACTGGTTCATTTGAACTGGTTCATTTGAACTGGTTCATTTGAACTGGTTCATTTGAACTGGTTCATTTGAACTGGTTCATTTGAACTGGTTCATTTGAACTGGTTCATTTGAACTGGTTCATTTGAACTGGTTCATTTGAACTGGTTCATTTGAACTGGTTCATTTGAACTGGTTCATTTGAACTGGTTCATTTGAACTGGTTCATTTGAACTGGTTCATTTGAACTGGTTCATTTGAACTGGTTCATTTGAACTGGTTCATTTGAACTGGTTCATTTGAACTGGTTCATTTGAACTGGTTCATTTGAACTGGTTCATTTGAACTGGTTCATTTGAACTGGTTCATTTGAACTGGTTCATTTGAACTGGTTCATTTGAACTGGTTCATTTGAACTGGTTCATTTGAACTGGTTCATTTGAACTGGTTCATTTGAACTGGTTCATTTGAACTGGTTCATTTGAACTGGTTCATTTGAACTGGTTCATTTGAACTGGTTCATTGAACTGGTTCATTTGAACTGGTTCATTTGAACTGGTTCATTTGAACTGGTTCATTTGAACTGGTTCATTTGAACTGGTTCATTGAACTGGTTCATTTGAACTGGTTCATTTGAACTGGTTCATTTGAACTGGTTCATTTGAACTGGTTCATTTGAACTGGTTCATTTGAACTGTTCATTTGAACTGGTTCATTTGAACTGTTCATTTGAACTGGTTCATTTGAACTGGTTCATTTGAACTGGTTCATTTGAACTGGTTCATTTGAACTGGTTCATTTGAACTGGTTCATTTGAACTTTCATTTGAACTGGTTCATTTGAACTGTTCATTTGAACTGGTTCATTTGAACTGGTTCATTTGAACTGGTTCATTTGAACTGGTTCATTTGAACTGGTTCATTTGAACTGGTTCATTTGAACTGGTTCATTTGAACTGGTTCATTTGAACTGGTTCATTTGAACTGGTTCATTTGAACTGGTTCATTTGAACTGGTTCATTTGAACTGGTTCATTTGAACTGGTTCATTTGAACTGGTTCATTTGAACTGGTTCATTTGAACTGGTTCATTTGAACTGGTTCATTTGAACTGGTTCATTTGAACTGGTTCATTTGAACTGGTTCATTTGAACTGGTTCATTTGAACTGGTTCATTTGAACTGGTTCATTTGAACTGGTTCATTTGAACTGGTTCATTTGAACTGGTTCATTTGAACTGGTTCATTTGAACTGGTTCATTTGAACTGGTTCATTTGAACTGGTTCATTTGAACTGGTTCATTTGAACTGGTTCATTTGAACTGGTTCATTTGAACTGGTTCATTTGAACTGGTTCATTTGAACTGGTTCATTTGAACATGTTCATTTGAACTGGTTCATTTGAACTGGTTCATTTGAACTGGTTCATTTGAACTGGTTCATTTGAACTGGTTCATTTGAACTGGTTCATTTGAACTGGTTCATTTGAACTGGTTCATTTGAACTGGTTCATTTGAACTGGTTCATTTGAACTGGTTCATTTGAACTGGTTCATTTGAACTGGTTCATTTGAACTGGTTCATTTGAACTGGTTCATTTGAACTGGTTCATTTGAACTGGTTCATTTGAACTGGTTCATTTGAACTGGTTCATTTGAACTGGTTCATTTGAACTGGTTCATTTGAACTGGTTCATTTGAACTGGTTCATTTGAACTGGTTCATTTGAACTGGTTCATTTGAACTGGTTCATTTGAACTGGTTCATTTGAACTGGTTCATTTGAACTGGTTCATTTGAACTGGTTCATTTGAACTGGTTCATTTGAACTGGTTCATTTGAACTGGTTCATTTGAACTGGTTCATTTGAACTGGTTCATTTGAACTGGTTCATTTGAACTGGTTCATTTGAACTGGTTCATTTGAACTGGTTCATTTGAACTGGTTCATTTGAACTGGTTCATTTGAACTGGTTCATTTGAACTGGTTCATTTGAACTGGTTCATTTGAACTGGTTCATTTGAACTGGTTCATTTGAACTGGTTCATTTGAACTGGTTCATTTGAACTGGTTCATTTGAACTGGTTCATTTGAACTGGTTCATTTGAACTGGTTCATTTGAACTGGTTCATTTGAACTGGTTCATTTGAACTGGTTCATTTGAACTGGTTCATTTGAACTGGTTCATTTGAACTGGTTCATTTGAACTGGTTCATTTGAACTGGTTCATTTGAACTGGTTCATTTGAACTGGTTCATTTGAACTGGTTCATTTGAACTGGTTCATTTGAACTGGTTCATTTGAACTGGTTCATTTGAACTGGTTCATTTGAACTGGTTCATTTGAACTGGTTCATTTGAACTGGTTCATTTGAACTGGTTCATTTGAACTGGTTCATTTGAACTGGTTCATTTGAACTGGTTCATTTGAACTGGTTCATTTGAACTGGTTCATTTGAACTGGTTCATTTGAACTGGTTCATTTGAACTGGTTCATTTGAACTGGTTCATTTGAACTGGTTCATTTGAACTGGTTCATTTGAACTGGTTCATTTGAACTGGTTCATTTGAACTGGTTCATTTGAACTGGTTCATTTGAACTGGTTCATTTGAACTGGTTCATTTGAACTGGTTCATTTGAACTGGTTCATTTGAACTGGTTCATTTGAACTGGTTCATTTGAACTGGTTCATTTGAACTGGTTCATTTGAACTGGTTCATTTGAACTGGTTCATTTGAACTGGTTCATTTGAACTGGTTCATTTGAACTGGTTCATTTGAACTGGTTCATTTGAACTGGTTCATTTGAACTGGTTCATTTGAACTGGTTCATTTGAACTGGTTCATTTGAACTGGTTCATTTGAACTGGTTCATTTGAACTGGTTCATTTGAACTGGTTCATTTGAACTGGTTCATTTGAACTGGTTCATTTGAACTGGTTCATTTGAACTGGTTCATTTGAACTGGTTCATTTGAACTGGTTCATTTGAACTGGTTCATTTGAACTGGTTCATTTGAACTGGTTCATTTGAACTGGTTCATTTGAACTGGTTCATTTGAACTGGTTCATTTGAACTGGTTCATTTGAACTGGTTCATTTGAACTGGTTCATTTGAACTGGTTCATTTGAACTGGTTCATTTGAACTGGTTCATTTGAACTGGTTCATTTGAACTGGTTCATTTGAACTGGTTCATTTGAACTGGTTCATTTGAACTGGTTCATTTGAACTGGTTCATTTGAACTGGTTCATTTGAACTGGTTCATTTGAACTGGTTCATTTGAACTGGTTCATTTGAACTGGTTCATTTGAACTGGTTCATTTGAACTGGTTCATTTGAACTGGTTCATTTGAACTGGTTCATTTGAACTGGTTCATTTGAACTGGTTCATTTGAACTGGTTCATTTGAACTGGTTCATTTGAACTGGTTCATTTGAACTGGTTCATTTGAACTGGTTCATTTGAACTGGTTCATTTGAACTGGTTCATTTGAACTGGTTCATTTGAACTGGTTCATTTGAACTGGTTCATTTGAACTGGTTCATTTGAACTGGTTCATTTGAACTGGTTCATTTGAACTGGTTCATTTGAACTGGTTCATTTGAACTGGTTCATTTGAACTGGTTCATTTGAACTGGTTCATTTGAACTGGTTCATTTGAACTGGTTCATTTGAACTGGTTCATTTGAACTGGTTCATTTGAACTGGTTCATTTGAACTGGTTCATTTGAACTGGTTCATTTGAACTGGTTCATTTGAACTGGTTCATTTGAACTGGTTCATTTGAACTGGTTCATTTGAACTGGTTCATTTGAACTGGTTCATTTGAACTGGTTCATTTGAACTGGTTCATTTGAACTGGTTCATTTGAACTGGTTCATTTGAACTGGTTCATTTGAACTGGTTCATTTGAACTGGTTCATTTGAACTGGTTCATTTGAACTGGTTCATTTGAACTGGTTCATTTGAACTGGTTCATTTGAACTGGTTCATTTGAACTGGTTCATTTGAACTGGTTCATTTGAACTGGTTCATTTGAACTGGTTCATTTGAACTGGTTCATTTGAACTGGTTCATTTGAACTGGTTCATTTGAACTGGTTCATTTGAACTGGTTCATTTGAACTGGTTCATTTGAACTGGTTCATTTGAACTGGTTCATTTGAACTGGTTCATTTGAACTGGTTCATTTGAACTGGTTCATTTGAACTGGTTCATTTGAACTGGTTCATTTGAACTGGTTCATTTGAACTGGTTCATTTGAACTGGTTCATTTGAACTGGTTCATTTGAACTGGTTCATTTGAACTGGTTCATTTGAACTGGTTCATTTGAACTGGTTCATTTGAACTGGTTCATTTGAACTGGTTCATTTGAACTGGTTCATTTGAACTGGTTCATTTGAACTGGTTCATTTGAACTGGTTCATTTGAACTGGTTCATTTGAACTGGTTCATTTGAACTGGTTCATTTGAACTGGTTCATTTGAACTGGTTCATTTGAACTGGTTCATTTGAACTGGTTCATTTGAACTGGTTCATTTGAACTGGTTCATTTGAACTGGTTCATTTGAACTGGTTCATTTGAACTGGTTCATTTGAACTGGTTCATTTGAACTGGTTCATTTGAACTGGTTCATTTGAACTGGTTCATTTGAACTGGTTCATTTGAACTGGTTCATTTGAACTGGTTCATTTGAACTGGTTCATTTGAACTGGTTCATTTGAACTGGTTCATTTGAACTGGTTCATTTGAACTGGTTCATTTGAACTGGTTCATTTGAACTGGTTCATTTGAACTGGTTCATTTGAACTGGTTCATTTGAACTGGTTCATTTGAACTGGTTCATTTGAACTGGTTCATTTGAACTGGTTCATTTGAACTGGTTCATTTGAACTGGTTCATTTGAACTGGTTCATTTGAACTGGTTCATTTGAACTGGTTCATTTGAACTGGTTCATTTGAACTGGTTCATTTGAACTGGTTCATTTGAACTGGTTCATTTGAACTGGTTCATTTGAACTGGTTCATTTGAACTGGTTCATTTGAACTGGTTCATTTGAACTGGTTCATTTGAACTGGTTCATTTGAACTGGTTCATTTGAACTGGTTCATTTGAACTGGTTCATTTGAACTGGTTCATTTGAACTGGTTCATTTGAACTGGTTCATTTGAACTGGTTCATTTGAACTGGTTCATTTGAACTGGTTCATTTGAACTGGTTCATTTGAACTGGTTCATTTGAACTGGTTCATTTGAACTGGTTCATTTGAACTGGTTCATTTGAACTGGTTCATTTGAACTGGTTCATTTGAACTGGTTCATTTGAACTGGTTCATTTGAACTGGTTCATTTGAACTGGTTCATTTGAACTGGTTCATTTGAACTGGTTCATTTGAACTGGTTCATTTGAACTGGTTCATTTGAACTGGTTCATTTGAACTGGTTCATTTGAACTGGTTCATTTGAACTGGTTCATTTGAACTGGTTCATTTGAACTGGTTCATTTGAACTGGTTCATTTGAACTGGTTCATTTGAACTGGTTCATTTGAACTGGTTCATTTGAACTGGTTCATTTGAACTGGTTCATTTGAACTGGTTCATTTGAACTGGTTCATTTGAACTGGTTCATTTGAACTGGTTCATTTGAACTGGTTCATTTGAACTGGTTCATTTGAACTGGTTCATTTGAACTGGTTCATTTGAACTGGTTCATTTGAACTGGTTCATTTGAACTGGTTCATTTGAACTGGTTCATTTGAACTGGTTCATTTGAACTGGTTCATTTGAACTGGTTCATTTGAACTGGTTCATTTGAACTGGTTCATTTGAACTGGTTCATTTGAACTGGTTCATTTGAACTGGTTCATTTGAACTGGTTCATTTGAACTGGTTCATTTGAACTGGTTCATTTGAACTGGTTCATTTGAACTGGTTCATTTGAACTGGTTCATTTGAACTGGTTCATTTGAACTGGTTCATTTGAACTGGTTCATTTGAACTGGTTCATTTGAACTGGTTCATTTGAACTGGTTCATTTGAACTGGTTCATTTGAACTGGTTCATTTGAACTGGTTCATTTGAACTGGTTCATTTGAACTGGTTCATTTGAACTGGTTCATTTGAACTGGTTCATTTGAACTGGTTCATTTGAACTGGTTCATTTGAACTGGTTCATTTGAACTGGTTCATTTGAACTGGTTCATTTGAACTGGTTCATTTGAACTGGTTCATTTGAACTGGTTCATTTGAACTGGTTCATTTGAACTGGTTCATTTGAACTGGTTCATTTGAACTGGTTCATTTGAACTGGTTCATTTGAACTGGTTCATTTGAACTGGTTCATTTGAACTGGTTCATTTGAACTGGTTCATTTGAACTGGTTCATTTGAACTGGTTCATTTGAACTGGTTCATTTGAACTGGTTCATTTGAACTGGTTCATTTGAACTGGTTCATTTGAACTGGTTCATTTGAACTGGTTCATTTGAACTGGTTCATTTGAACTGGTTCATTTGAACTGGTTCATTTGAACTGGTTCATTTGAACTGGTTCATTTGAACTGGTTCATTTGAACTGGTTCATTTGAACTGGTTCATTTGAACTGGTTCATTTGAACTGGTTCATTTGAACTGGTTCATTTGAACTGGTTCATTTGAACTGGTTCATTTGAACTGGTTCATTTGAACTGGTTCATTTGAACTGGTTCATTTGAACTGGTTCATTTGAACTGGTTCATTTGAACTGGTTCATTTGAACTGGTTCATTTGAACTGGTTCATTTGAACTGGTTCATTTGAACTGGTTCATTTGAACTGGTTCATTTGAACTGGTTCATTTGAACTGGTTCATTTGAACTGGTTCATTTGAACTGGTTCATTTGAACTGGTTCATTTGAACTGGTTCATTTGAACTGGTTCATTTGAACTGGTTCATTTGAACTGGTTCATTTGAACTGGTTCATTTGAACTGGTTCATTTGAACTGGTTCATTTGAACTGGTTCATTTGAACTGGTTCATTTGAACTGGTTCATTTGAACTGGTTCATTTGAACTGGTTCATTTGAACTGGTTCATTTGAACTGGTTCATTTGAACTGGTTCATTTGAACTGGTTCATTTGAACTGGTTCATTTGAACTGGTTCATTTGAACTGGTTCATTTGAACTGGTTCATTTGAACTGGTTCATTTGAACTGGTTCATTTGAACTGGTTCATTTGAACTGGTTCATTTGAACTGGTTCATTTGAACTGGTTCATTTGAACTGGTTCATTTGAACTGGTTCATTTGAACTGGTTCATTTGAACTGGTTCATTTGAACTGGTTCATTTGAACTGGTTCATTTGAACTGGTTCATTTGAACTGGTTCATTTGAACTGGTTCATTTGAACTGGTTCATTTGAACTGGTTCATTTGAACTGGTTCATTTGAACTGGTTCATTTGAACTGGTTCATTTGAACTGGTTCATTTGAACTGGTTCATTTGAACTGGTTCATTTGAACTGGTTCATTTGAACTGGTTCATTTGAACTGGTTCATTTGAACTGGTTCATTTGAACTGGTTCATTTGAACTGGTTCATTTGAACTGGTTCATTTGAACTGGTTCATTTGAACTGGTTCATTTGAACTGGTTCATTTGAACTGGTTCATTTGAACTGGTTCATTTGAACTGGTTCATTTGAACTGGTTCATTTGAACTGGTTCATTTGAACTGGTTCATTTGAACTGGTTCATTTGAACTGGTTCATTTGAACTGGTTCATTTGAACTGGTTCATTTGAACTGGTTCATTTGAACTGGTTCATTTGAACTGGTTCATTTGAACTGGTTCATTTGAACTGGTTCATTTGAACTGGTTCATTTGAACTGGTTCATTTGAACTGGTTCATTTGAACTGGTTCATTTGAACTGGTTCATTTGAACTGGTTCATTTGAACTGGTTCATTTGAACTGGTTCATTTGAACTGGTTCATTTGAACTGGTTCATTTGAACTGGTTCATTTGAACTGGTTCATTTGAACTGGTTCATTTGAACTGGTTCATTTGAACTGGTTCATTTGAACTGGTTCATTTGAACTGGTTCATTTGAACTGGTTCATTTGAACTGGTTCATTTGAACTGGTTCATTTGAACTGGTTCATTTGAACTGGTTCATTTGAACTGGTTCATTTGAACTGGTTCATTTGAACTGGTTCATTTGAACTGGTTCATTTGAACTGGTTCATTTGAACTGGTTCATTTGAACTGGTTCATTTGAACTGGTTCATTTGAACTGGTTCATTTGAACTGGTTCATTTGAACTGGTTCATTTGAACTGGTTCATTTGAACTGGTTCATTTGAACTGGTTCATTTGAACTGGTTCATTTGAACTGGTTCATTTGAACTGGTTCATTTGAACTGGTTCATTTGAACTGGTTCATTTGAACTGGTTCATTTGAACTGGTTCATTTGAACTGGTTCATTTGAACTGGTTCATTTGAACTGGTTCATTTGAACTGGTTCATTTGAACTGGTTCATTTGAACTGGTTCATTTGAACTGGTTCATTTGAACTGGTTCATTTGAACTGGTTCATTTGAACTGGTTCATTTGAACTGGTTCATTTGAACTGGTTCATTTGAACTGGTTCATTTGAACTGGTTCATTTGAACTGGTTCATTTGAACTGGTTCATTTGAACTGGTTCATTTGAACTGGTTCATTTGAACTGGTTCATTTGAACTGGTTCATTTGAACTGGTTCATTTGAACTGGTTCATTTGAACTGGTTCATTTGAACTGGTTCATTTGAACTGGTTCATTTGAACTGGTTCATTTGAACTGGTTCATTTGAACTGGTTCATTTGAACTGGTTCATTTGAACTGGTTCATTTGAACTGGTTCATTTGAACTGGTTCATTTGAACTGGTTCATTTGAACTGGTTCATTTGAACTGGTTCATTTGAACTGGTTCATTTGAACTGGTTCATTTGAACTGGTTCATTTGAACTGGTTCATTTGAACTGGTTCATTTGAACTGGTTCATTTGAACTGGTTCATTTGAACTGGTTCATTTGAACTGGTTCATTTGAACTGGTTCATTTGAACTGGTTCATTTGAACTGGTTCATTTGAACTGGTTCATTTGAACTGGTTCATTTGAACTGGTTCATTTGAACTGGTTCATTTGAACTGGTTCATTTGAACTGGTTCATTTGAACTGGTTCATTTGAACTGGTTCATTTGAACTGGTTCATTTGAACTGGTTCATTTGAACTGGTTCATTTGAACTGGTTCATTTGAACTGGTTCATTTGAACTGGTTCATTTGAACTGGTTCATTTGAACTGGTTCATTTGAACTGGTTCATTTGAACTGGTTCATTTGAACTGGTTCATTTGAACTGGTTCATTTGAACTGGTTCATTTGAACTGGTTCATTTGAACTGGTTCATTTGAACTGGTTCATTTGAACTGGTTCATTTGAACTGGTTCATTTGAACTGGTTCATTTGAACTGGTTCATTTGAACTGGTTCATTTGAACTGGTTCATTTGAACTGGTTCATTTGAACTGGTTCATTTGAACTGGTTCATTTGAACTGGTTCATTTGAACTGGTTCATTTGAACTGGTTCATTTGAACTGGTTCATTTGAACTGGTTCATTTGAACTGGTTCATTTGAACTGGTTCATTTGAACTGGTTCATTTGAACTGGTTCATTTGAACTGGTTCATTTGAACTGGTTCATTTGAACTGGTTCATTTGAACTGGTTCATTTGAACTGGTTCATTTGAACTGGTTCATTTGAACTGGTTCATTTGAACTGGTTCATTTGAACTGGTTCATTTGAACTGGTTCATTTGAACTGGTTCATTTGAACTGGTTCATTTGAACTGGTTCATTTGAACTGGTTCATTTGAACTGGTTCATTTGAACTGGTTCATTTGAACTGGTTCATTTGAACTGGTTCATTTGAACTGGTTCATTTGAACTGGTTCATTTGAACTGGTTCATTTGAACTGGTTCATTTGAACTGGTTCATTTGAACTGGTTCATTTGAACTGGTTCATTTGAACTGGTTCATTTGAACTGGTTCATTTGAACTGGTTCATTTGAACTGGTTCATTTGAACTGGTTCATTTGAACTGGTTCATTTGAACTGGTTCATTTGAACTGGTTCATTTGAACTGGTTCATTTGAACTGGTTCATTTGAACTGGTTCATTTGAACTGGTTCATTTGAACTGGTTCATTTGAACTGGTTCATTTGAACTGGTTCATTTGAACTGGTTCATTTGAACTGGTTCATTTGAACTGGTTCATTTGAACTGGTTCATTTGAACTGGTTCATTTGAACTGGTTCATTTGAACTGGTTCATTTGAACTGGTTCATTTGAACTGGTTCATTTGAACTGGTTCATTTGAACTGGTTCATTTGAACTGGTTCATTTGAACTGGTTCATTTGAACTGGTTCATTTGAACTGGTTCATTTGAACTGGTTCATTTGAACTGGTTCATTTGAACTGGTTCATTTGAACTGGTTCATTTGAACTGGTTCATTTGAACTGGTTCATTTGAACTGGTTCATTTGAACTGGTTCATTTGAACTGGTTCATTTGAACTGGTTCATTTGAACTGGTTCATTTGAACTGGTTCATTTGAACTGGTTCATTTGAACTGGTTCATTTGAACTGGTTCATTTGAACTGGTTCATTTGAACTGGTTCATTTGAACTGGTTCATTTGAACTGGTTCATTTGAACTGGTTCATTTGAACTGGTTCATTTGAACTGGTTCATTTGAACTGGTTCATTTGAACTGGTTCATTTGAACTGGTTCATTTGAACTGGTTCATTTGAACTGGTTCATTTGAACTGGTTCATTTGAACTGGTTCATTTGAACTGGTTCATTTGAACTGGTTCATTTGAACTGGTTCATTTGAACTGGTTCATTTGAACTGGTTCATTTGAACTGGTTCATTTGAACTGGTTCATTTGAACTGGTTCATTTGAACTGGTTCATTTGAACTGGTTCATTTGAACTGGTTCATTTGAACTGGTTCATTTGAACTGGTTCATTTGAACTGGTTCATTTGAACTGGTTCATTTGAACTGGTTCATTTGAACTGGTTCATTTGAACTGGTTCATTTGAACTGGTTCATTTGAACTGGTTCATTTGAACTGGTTCATTTGAACTGGTTCATTTGAACTGGTTCATTTGAACTGGTTCATTTGAACTGGTTCATTTGAACTGGTTCATTTGAACTGGTTCATTTGAACTGGTTCATTTGAACTGGTTCATTTGAACTGGTTCATTTGAACTGGTTCATTTGAACTGGTTCATTTGAACTGGTTCATTTGAACTGGTTCATTTGAACTGGTTCATTTGAACTGGTTCATTTGAACTGGTTCATTTGAACTGGTTCATTTGAACTGGTTCATTTGAACTGGTTCATTTGAACTGGTTCATTTGAACTGGTTCATTTGAACTGGTTCATTTGAACTGGTTCATTTGAACTGGTTCATTTGAACTGGTTCATTTGAACTGGTTCATTTGAACTGGTTCATTTGAACTGGTTCATTTGAACTGGTTCATTTGAACTGGTTCATTTGAACTGGTTCATTTGAACTGGTTCATTTGAACTGGTTCATTTGAACTGGTTCATTTGAACTGGTTCATTTGAACTGGTTCATTTGAACTGGTTCATTTGAACTGGTTCATTTGAACTGGTTCATTTGAACTGGTTCATTTGAACTGGTTCATTTGAACTGGTTCATTTGAACTGGTTCATTTGAACTGGTTCATTTGAACTGGTTCATTTGAACTGGTTCATTTGAACTGGTTCATTTGAACTGGTTCATTTGAACTGGTTCATTTGAACTGGTTCATTTGAACTGGTTCATTTGAACTGGTTCATTTGAACTGGTTCATTTGAACTGGTTCATTTGAACTGGTTCATTTGAACTGGTTCATTTGAACTGGTTCATTTGAACTGGTTCATTTGAACTGGTTCATTTGAACTGGTTCATTTGAACTGGTTCATTTGAACTGGTTCATTTGAACTGGTTCATTTGAACTGGTTCATTTGAACTGGTTCATTTGAACTGGTTCATTTGAACTGGTTCATTTGAACTGGTTCATTTGAACTGGTTCATTTGAACTGGTTCATTTGAACTGGTTCATTTGAACTGGTTCATTTGAACTGGTTCATTTGAACTGGTTCATTTGAACTGGTTCATTTGAACTGGTTCATTTGAACTGGTTCATTTGAACTGGTTCATTTGAACTGGTTCATTTGAACTGGTTCATTTGAACTGGTTCATTTGAACTGGTTCATTTGAACTGGTTCATTTGAACTGGTTCATTTGAACTGGTTCATTTGAACTGGTTCATTTGAACTGGTTCATTTGAACTGGTTCATTTGAACTGGTTCATTTGAACTGGTTCATTTGAACTGGTTCATTTGAACTGGTTCATTTGAACTGGTTCATTTGAACTGGTTCATTTGAACTGGTTCATTTGAACTGGTTCATTTGAACTGGTTCATTTGAACTGGTTCATTTGAACTGGTTCATTTGAACTGGTTCATTTGAACTGGTTCATTTGAACTGGTTCATTTGAACTGGTTCATTTGAACTGGTTCATTTGAACTGGTTCATTTGAACTGGTTCATTTGAACTGGTTCATTTGAACTGGTTCATTTGAACTGGTTCATTTGAACTGGTTCATTTGAACTGGTTCATTTGAACTGGTTCATTTGAACTGGTTCATTTGAACTGGTTCATTTGAACTGGTTCATTTGAACTGGTTCATTTGAACTGGTTCATTTGAACTGGTTCATTTGAACTGGTTCATTTGAACTGGTTCATTTGAACTGGTTCATTTGAACTGGTTCATTTGAACTGGTTCATTTGAACTGGTTCATTTGAACTGGTTCATTTGAACTGGTTCATTTGAACTGGTTCATTTGAACTGGTTCATTTGAACTGGTTCATTTGAACTGGTTCATTTGAACTGGTTCATTTGAACTGGTTCATTTGAACTGGTTCATTTGAACTGGTTCATTTGAACTGGTTCATTTGAACTGGTTCATTTGAACTGGTTCATTTGAACTGGTTCATTTGAACTGGTTCATTTGAACTGGTTCATTTGAACTGGTTCATTTGAACTGGTTCATTTGAACTGGTTCATTTGAACTGGTTCATTTGAACTGGTTCATTTGAACTGGTTCATTTGAACTGGTTCATTTGAACTGGTTCATTTGAACTGGTTCATTTGAACTGGTTCATTTGAACTGGTTCATTTGAACTGGTTCATTTGAACTGGTTCATTTGAACTGGTTCATTTGAACTGGTTCATTTGAACTGGTTCATTTGAACTGGTTCATTTGAACTGGTTCATTTGAACTGGTTCATTTGAACTGGTTCATTTGAACTGGTTCATTTGAACTGGTTCATTTGAACTGGTTCATTTGAACTGGTTCATTTGAACTGGTTCATTTGAACTGGTTCATTTGAACTGGTTCATTTGAACTGGTTCATTTGAACTGGTTCATTTGAACTGGTTCATTTGAACTGGTTCATTTGAACTGGTTCATTTGAACTGGTTCATTTGAACTGGTTCATTTGAACTGGTTCATTTGAACTGGTTCATTTGAACTGGTTCATTTGAACTGGTTCATTTGAACTGGTTCATTTGAACTGGTTCATTTGAACTGGTTCATTTGAACTGGTTCATTTGAACTGGTTCATTTGAACTGGTTCATTTGAACTGGTTCATTTGAACTGGTTCATTTGAACTGGTTCATTTGAACTGGTTCATTTGAACTGGTTCATTTGAACTGGTTCATTTGAACTGGTTCATTTGAACTGGTTCATTTGAACTGGTTCATTTGAACTGGTTCATTTGAACTGGTTCATTTGAACTGGTTCATTTGAACTGGTTCATTTGAACTGGTTCATTTGAACTGGTTCATTTGAACTGGTTCATTTGAACTGGTTCATTTGAACTGGTTCATTTGAACTGGTTCATTTGAACTGGTTCATTTGAACTGGTTCATTTGAACTGGTTCATTTGAACTGGTTCATTTGAACTGGTTCATTTGAACTGGTTCATTTGAACTGGTTCATTTGAACTGGTTCATTTGAACTGGTTCATTTGAACTGGTTCATTTGAACTGGTTCATTTGAACTGGTTCATTTGAACTGGTTCATTTGAACTGGTTCATTTGAACTGGTTCATTTGAACTGGTTCATTTGAACTGGTTCATTTGAACTGGTTCATTTGAACTGGTTCATTTGAACTGGTTCATTTGAACTGGTTCATTTGAACTGGTTCATTTGAACTGGTTCATTTGAACTGGTTCATTTGAACTGGTTCATTTGAACTGGTTCATTTGAACTGGTTCATTTGAACTGGTTCATTTGAACTGGTTCATTTGAACTGGTTCATTTGAACTGGTTCATTTGAACTGGTTCATTTGAACTGGTTCATTTGAACTGGTTCATTTGAACTGGTTCATTTGAACTGGTTCATTTGAACTGGTTCATTTGAACTGGTTCATTTGAACTGGTTCATTTGAACTGGTTCATTTGAACTGGTTCATTTGAACTGGTTCATTTGAACTGGTTCATTTGAACTGGTTCATTTGAACTGGTTCATTTGAACTGGTTCATTTGAACTGGTTCATTTGAACTGGTTCATTTGAACTGGTTCATTTGAACTGGTTCATTTGAACTGGTTCATTTGAACTGGTTCATTTGAACTGGTTCATTTGAACTGGTTCATTTGAACTGGTTCATTTGAACTGGTTCATTTGAACTGGTTCATTTGAACTGGTTCATTTGAACTGGTTCATTTGAACTGGTTCATTTGAACTGGTTCATTTGAACTGGTTCATTTGAACTGGTTCATTTGAACTGGTTCATTTGAACTGGTTCATTTGAACTGGTTCATTTGAACTGGTTCATTTGAACTGGTTCATTTGAACTGGTTCATTTGAACTGGTTCATTTGAACTGGTTCATTTGAACTGGTTCATTTGAACTGGTTCATTTGAACTGGTTCATTTGAACTGGTTCATTTGAACTGGTTCATTTGAACTGGTTCATTTGAACTGGTTCATTTGAACTGGTTCATTTGAACTGGTTCATTTGAACTGGTTCATTTGAACTGGTTCATTTGAACTGGTTCATTTGAACTGGTTCATTTGAACTGGTTCATTTGAACTGGTTCATTTGAACTGGTTCATTTGAACTGGTTCATTTGAACTGGTTCATTTGAACTGGTTCATTTGAACTGGTTCATTTGAACTGGTTCATTTGAACTGGTTCATTTGAACTGGTTCATTTGAACTGGTTCATTTGAACTGGTTCATTTGAACTGGTTCATTTGAACTGGTTCATTTGAACTGGTTCATTTGAACTGGTTCATTTGAACTGGTTCATTTGAACTGGTTCATTTGAACTGGTTCATTTGAACTGGTTCATTTGAACTGGTTCATTTGAACTGGTTCATTTGAACTGGTTCATTTGAACTGGTTCATTTGAACTGGTTCATTTGAACTGGTTCATTTGAACTGGTTCATTTGAACTGGTTCATTTGAACTGGTTCATTTGAACTGGTTCATTTGAACTGGTTCATTTGAACTGGTTCATTTGAACTGGTTCATTTGAACTGGTTCATTTGAACTGGTTCATTTGAACTGGTTCATTTGAACTGGTTCATTTGAACTGGTTCATTTGAACTGGTTCATTTGAACTGGTTCATTTGAACTGGTTCATTTGAACTGGTTCATTTGAACTGGTTCATTTGAACTGGTTCATTTGAACTGGTTCATTTGAACTGGTTCATTTGAACTGGTTCATTTGAACTGGTTCATTTGAACTGGTTCATTTGAACTGGTTCATTTGAACTGGTTCATTTGAACTGGTTCATTTGAACTGGTTCATTTGAACTGGTTCATTTGAACTGGTTCATTTGAACTGGTTCATTTGAACTGGTTCATTTGAACTGGTTCATTTGAACTGGTTCATTTGAACTGGTTCATTTGAACTGGTTCATTTGAACTGGTTCATTTGAACTGGTTCATTTGAACTGGTTCATTTGAACTGGTTCATTTGAACTGGTTCATTTGAACTGGTTCATTTGAACTGGTTCATTTGAACTGGTTCATTTGAACTGGTTCATTTGAACTGGTTCATTTGAACTGGTTCATTTGAACTGGTTCATTTGAACTGGTTCATTTGAACTGGTTCATTTGAACTGGTTCATTTGAACTGGTTCATTTGAACTGGTTCATTTGAACTGGTTCATTTGAACTGGTTCATTTGAACTGGTTCATTTGAACTGGTTCATTTGAACTGGTTCATTTGAACTGGTTCATTTGAACTGGTTCATTTGAACTGGTTCATTTGAACTGGTTCATTTGAACTGGTTCATTTGAACTGGTTCATTTGAACTGGTTCATTTGAACTGGTTCATTTGAACTGGTTCATTTGAACTGGTTCATTTGAACTGGTTCATTTGAACTGGTTCATTTGAACTGGTTCATTTGAACTGGTTCATTTGAACTGGTTCATTTGAACTGGTTCATTTGAACTGGTTCATTTGAACTGGTTCATTTGAACTGGTTCATTTGAACTGGTTCATTTGAACTGGTTCATTTGAACTGGTTCATTTGAACTGGTTCATTTGAACTGGTTCATTTGAACTGGTTCATTTGAACTGGTTCATTTGAACTGGTTCATTTGAACTGGTTCATTTGAACTGGTTCATTTGAACTGGTTCATTTGAACTGGTTCATTTGAACTGGTTCATTTGAACTGGTTCATTTGAACTGGTTCATTTGAACTGGTTCATTTGAACTGGTTCATTTGAACTGGTTCATTTGAACTGGTTCATTTGAACTGGTTCATTTGAACTGGTTCATTTGAACTGGTTCATTTGAACTGGTTCATTTGAACTGGTTCATTTGAACTGGTTCATTTGAACTGGTTCATTTGAACTGGTTCATTTGAACTGGTTCATTTGAACTGGTTCATTTGAACTGGTTCATTTGAACTGGTTCATTTGAACTGGTTCATTTGAACTGGTTCATTTGAACTGGTTCATTTGAACTGGTTCATTTGAACTGGTTCATTTGAACTGGTTCATTTGAACTGGTTCATTTGAACTGGTTCATTTGAACTGGTTCATTTGAACTGGTTCATTTGAACTGGTTCATTTGAACTGGTTCATTTGAACTGGTTCATTTGAACTGGTTCATTTGAACTGGTTCATTTGAACTGGTTCATTTGAACTGGTTCATTTGAACTGGTTCATTTGAACTGGTTCATTTGAACTGGTTCATTTGAACTGGTTCATTTGAACTGGTTCATTTGAACTGGTTCATTTGAACTGGTTCATTTGAACTGGTTCATTTGAACTGGTTCATTTGAACTGGTTCATTTGAACTGGTTCATTTGAACTGGTTCATTTGAACTGGTTCATTTGAACTGGTTCATTTGAACTGGTTCATTTGAACTGGTTCATTTGAACTGGTTCATTTGAACTGGTTCATTTGAACTGGTTCATTTGAACTGGTTCATTTGAACTGGTTCATTTGAACTGGTTCATTTGAACTGGTTCATTTGAACTGGTTCATTTGAACTGGTTCATTTGAACTGGTTCATTTGAACTGGTTCATTTGAACTGGTTCATTTGAACTGGTTCATTTGAACTGGTTCATTTGAACTGGTTCATTTGAACTGGTTCATTTGAACTGGTTCATTTGAACTGGTTCATTTGAACTGGTTCATTTGAACTGGTTCATTTGAACTGGTTCATTTGAACTGGTTCATTTGAACTGGTTCATTTGAACTGGTTCATTTGAACTGGTTCATTTGAACTGGTTCATTTGAACTGGTTCATTTGAACTGGTTCATTTGAACTGGTTCATTTGAACTGGTTCATTTGAACTGGTTCATTTGAACTGGTTCATTTGAACTGGTTCATTTGAACTGGTTCATTTGAACTGGTTCATTTGAACTGGTTCATTTGAACTGGTTCATTTGAACTGGTTCATTTGAACTGGTTCATTTGAACTGGTTCATTTGAACTGGTTCATTTGAACTGGTTCATTTGAACTGGTTCATTTGAACTGGTTCATTTGAACTGGTTCATTTGAACTGGTTCATTTGAACTGGTTCATTTGAACTGGTTCATTTGAACTGGTTCATTTGAACTGGTTCATTTGAACTGGTTCATTTGAACTGGTTCATTTGAACTGGTTCATTTGAACTGGTTCATTTGAACTGGTTCATTTGAACTGGTTCATTTGAACTGGTTCATTTGAACTGGTTCATTTGAACTGGTTCATTTGAACTGGTTCATTTGAACTGGTTCATTTGAACTGGTTCATTTGAACTGGTTCATTTGAACTGGTTCATTTGAACTGGTTCATTTGAACTGGTTCATTTGAACTGGTTCATTTGAACTGGTTCATTTGAACTGGTTCATTTGAACTGGTTCATTTGAACTGGTTCATTTGAACTGGTTCATTTGAACTGGTTCATTTGAACTGGTTCATTTGAACTGGTTCATTTGAACTGGTTCATTTGAACTGGTTCATTTGAACTGGTTCATTTGAACTGGTTCATTTGAACTGGTTCATTTGAACTGGTTCATTTGAACTGGTTCATTTGAACTGGTTCATTTGAACTGGTTCATTTGAACTGGTTCATTTGAACTGGTTCATTTGAACTGGTTCATTTGAACTGGTTCATTTGAACTGGTTCATTTGAACTGGTTCATTTGAACTGGTTCATTTGAACTGGTTCATTTGAACTGGTTCATTTGAACTGGTTCATTTGAACTGGTTCATTTGAACTGGTTCATTTGAACTGGTTCATTTGAACTGGTTCATTTGAACTGGTTCATTTGAACTGGTTCATTTGAACTGGTTCATTTGAACGGTTCATTTGAACTGGTTCATTTGAACTGGTTCATTTGAACTGGTTCATTTGAACTGGTTCATTTGAACTGGTTCATTTGAACTGGTTCATTTGAACTGGTTCATTTGAACTGGTTCATTTGAACTGGTTCATTTGAACTGGTTCATTTGAACTGGTTCATTTGAACTGGTTCATTTGAACTGGTTCATTTGAACTGGTTCATTTGAACTGGTTCATTTGAACTGGTTCATTTGAACTGGTTCATTTGAACTGGTTCATTTGAACTGGTTCATTTGAACTGGTTCATTTGAACTGGTTCATTTGAACTGGTTCATTTGAACTGGTTCATTTGAACTGGTTCATTTGAACTGGTTCATTTGAACTGGTTCATTTGAACTGGTTCATTTGAACTGGTTCATTTGAACTGGTTCATTTGAACTGGTTCATTTGAACTGGTTCATTTGAACTGGTTCATTTGAACTGGTTCATTTGAACTGGTTCATTTGAACTGGTTCATTTGAACTGGTTCATTTGAACTGGTTCATTTGAACTGGTTCATTTGAACTGGTTCATTTGAACTGGTTCATTTGAACTGGTTCATTTGAACTGGTTCATTTGAACTGGTTCATTTGAACTGGTTCATTTGAACTGGTTCATTTGAACTGGTTCATTTGAACTGGTTCATTTGAACTGGTTCATTTGAACTGGTTCATTTGAACTGGTTCATTTGAACTGGTTCATTTGAACTGGTTCATTTGAACTGGTTCATTTGAACTGGTTCATTTGAACTGGTTCATTTGAACTGGTTCATTTGAACTGGTTCATTTGAACTGGTTCATTTGAACTGGTTCATTTGAACTGGTTCATTTGAACTGGTTCATTTGAACTGGTTCATTTGAACTGGTTCATTTGAACTGGTTCATTTGAACTGGTTCATTTGAACTGGTTCATTTGAACTGGTTCATTTGAACTGGTTCATTTGAACTGGTTCATTTGAACTGGTTCATTTGAACTGGTTCATTTGAACTGGTTCATTTGAACTGGTTCATTTGAACTGGTTCATTTGAACTGGTTCATTTGAACTGGTTCATTTGAACTGGTTCATTTGAACTGGTTCATTTGAACTGGTTCATTTGAACTGGTTCATTTGAACTGGTTCATTTGAACTGGTTCATTTGAACTGGTTCATTTGAACTGGTTCATTTGAACTGGTTCATTTGAACTGGTTCATTTGAACTGGTTCATTTGAACTGGTTCATTTGAACTGGTTCATTTGAACTGGTTCATTTGAACTGGTTCATTTGAACTGGTTCATTTGAACTGGTTCATTTGAACTGGTTCATTTGAACTGGTTCATTTGAACTGGTTCATTTGAACTGGTTCATTTGAACTGGTTCATTTGAACTGGTTCATTTGAACTGGTTCATTTGAACTGGTTCATTTGAACTGGTTCATTTGAACTGGTTCATTTGAACTGGTTCATTTGAACTGGTTCATTTGAACTGGTTCATTTGAACTGGTTCATTTGAACTGGTTCATTTGAACTGGTTCATTTGAACTGGTTCATTTGAACTGGTTCATTTGAACTGGTTCATTTGAACTGGTTCATTTGAACTGGTTCATTTGAACTGGTTCATTTGAACTGGTTCATTTGAACTGGTTCATTTGAACTGGTTCATTTGAACTGGTTCATTTGAACTGGTTCATTTGAACTGGTTCATTTGAACTGGTTCATTTGAACTGGTTCATTTGAACTGGTTCATTTGAACTGGTTCATTTGAACTGGTTCATTTGAACTGGTTCATTTGAACTGGTTCATTTGAACTGGTTCATTTGAACTGGTTCATTTGAACTGGTTCATTTGAACTGGTTCATTTGAACTGGTTCATTTGAACTGGTTCATTTGAACTGGTTCATTTGAACTGGTTCATTTGAACTGGTTCATTTGAACTGGTTCATTTGAACTGGTTCATTTGAACTGGTTCATTTGAACTGGTTCATTTGAACTGGTTCATTTGAACTGGTTCATTTGAACTGGTTCATTTGAACTGGTTCATTTGAACTGGTTCATTTGAACTGGTTCATTTGAACTGGTTCATTTGAACTGGTTCATTTGAACTGGTTCATTTGAACTGGTTCATTTGAACTGGTTCATTTGAACTGGTTCATTTGAACTGGTTCATTTGAACTGGTTCATTTGAACTGGTTCATTTGAACTGGTTCATTTGAACTGGTTCATTTGAACTGGTTCATTTGAACTGGTTCATTTGAACTGGTTCATTTGAACTGGTTCATTTGAACTGGTTCATTTGAACTGGTTCATTTGAACTGGTTCATTTGAACTGGTTCATTTGAACTGGTTCATTTGAACTGGTTCATTTGAACTGGTTCATTTGAACTGGTTCATTTGAACTGGTTCATTTGAACTGGTTCATTTGAACTGGTTCATTTGAACTGGTTCATTTGAACTGGTTCATTTGAACTGGTTCATTTGAACTGGTTCATTTGAACTGGTTCATTTGAACTGGTTCATTTGAACTGGTTCATTTGAACTGGTTCATTTGAACTGGTTCATTTGAACTGGTTCATTTGAACTGGTTCATTTGAACTGGTTCATTTGAACTGGTTCATTTGAACTGGTTCATTTGAACTGGTTCATTTGAACTGGTTCATTTGAACTGGTTCATTTGAACTGGTTCATTTGAACTGGTTCATTTGAACTGGTTCATTTGAACTGGTTCATTTGAACTGGTTCATTTGAACTGGTTCATTTGAACTGGTTCATTTGAACTGGTTCATTTGAACTGGTTCATTTGAACTGGTTCATTTGAACTGGTTCATTTGAACTGGTTCATTTGAACTGGTTCATTTGAACTGGTTCATTTGAACTGGTTCATTTGAACTGGTTCATTTGAACTGGTTCATTTGAACTGGTTCATTTGAACTGGTTCATTTGAACTGGTTCATTTGAACTGGTTCATTTGAACTGGTTCATTTGAACTGGTTCATTTGAACTGGTTCATTTGAACTGGTTCATTTGAACTGGTTCATTTGAACTGGTTCATTTGAACTGGTTCATTTGAACTGGTTCATTTGAACTGGTTCATTTGAACTGGTTCATTTGAACTGGTTCATTTGAACTGGTTCATTTGAACTGGTTCATTTGAACTGGTTCATTTGAACTGGTTCATTTGAACTGGTTCATTTGAACTGGTTCATTTGAACTGGTTCATTTGAACTGGTTCATTTGAACTGGTTCATTTGAACTGGTTCATTTGAACTGGTTCATTTGAACTGGTTCATTTGAACTGGTTCATTTGAACTGGTTCATTAGAACTGGTTCATTTGAACTGGTTCATTTGAACTGGTTCATTTGAACTGGTTCATTTGAACTGGTTCATTTGAACTGGTTCATTTGAACTGGTTCATTTGAACTGGTTCATTTGAACTGGTTCATTTGAACTGGTTCATTTGAACTGGTTCATTTGAACTGGTTCATTTGAACTGGTTCATTTGAACTGGTTCATTTGAACTGGTTCATTTGAACTGGTTCATTTGAACTGGTTCATTTGAACTGGTTCATTTGAACTGGTTCATTTGAACTGGTTCATTTGAACTGGTTCATTTGAACTGGTTCATTTGAACTGGTTCATTTGAACTGGTTCATTTGAACTGGTTCATTTGAACTGGTTCATTTGAACTGGTTCATTTGAACTGGTTCATTTGAACTGGTTCATTTGAACTGGTTCATTTGAACTGGTTCATTTGAACTGGTTCATTTGAACTGGTTCATTTGAACTGGTTCATTTGAACTGGTTCATTTGAACTGGTTCATTTGAACTGGTTCATTTGAACTGGTTCATTTGAACTGGTTCATTTGAACTGGTTCATTTGAACTGGTTCATTTGAACTGGTTCATTTGAACTGGTTCATTTGAACTGGTTCATTTGAACTGGTTCATTTGAACTGGTTCATTTGAACTGGTTCATTTGAACTGGTTCATTTGAACTGGTTCATTTGAACTGGTTCATTTGAACTGGTTCATTTGAACTGGTTCATTTGAACTGGTTCATTTGAACTGGTTCATTTGAACTGGTTCATTTGAACTGGTTCATTTGAACTGGTTCATTTGAACTGGTTCATTTGAACTGGTTCATTTGAACTGGTTCATTTGAACTGGTTCATTTGAACTGGTTCATTTGAACTGGTTCATTTGAACTGGTTCATTTGAACTGGTTCATTTGAACTGGTTCATTTGAACTGGTTCATTTGAACTGGTTCATTTGAACTGGTTCATTTGAACTGGTTCATTTGAACTGGTTCATTTGAACTGGTTCATTTGAACTGGTTCATTTGAACTGGTTCATTTGAACTGGTTCATTTGAACTGGTTCATTTGAACTGGTTCATTTGAACTGGTTCATTTGAACTGGTTCATTTGAACTGGTTCATTTGAACTGGTTCATTTGAACTGGTTCATTTGAACTGGTTCATTTGAACTGGTTCATTTGAACTGGTTCATTTGAACTGGTTCATTTGAACTGGTTCATTTGAACTGGTTCATTTGAACTGGTTCATTTGAACTGGTTCATTTGAACTGGTTCATTTGAACTGGTTCATTTGAACTGGTTCATTTGAACTGGTTCATTTGAACTGGTTCATTTGAACTGGTTCATTTGAACTGGTTCATTTGAACTGGTTCATTTGAACTGGTTCATTTGAACTGGTTCATTTGAACTGGTTCATTTGAACTGGTTCATTTGAACTGGTTCATTTGAACTGGTTCATTTGAACTGGTTCATTTGAACTGGTTCATTTGAACTGGTTCATTTGAACTGGTTCATTTGAACTGGTTCATTTGAACTGGTTCATTTGAACTGGTTCATTTGAACTGGTTCATTTGAACTGGTTCATTTGAACTGGTTCATTTGAACTGGTTCATTTGAACTGGTTCATTTGAACTGGTTCATTTGAACGGTTCATTTGAACTGGTTCATTTGAACTGGTTCATTTGAACTGGTTCATTTGAACTGGTTCATTTGAACTGGTTCATTTGAACTGGTTCATTTGAACTGGTTCATTTGAACTGGTTCATTTGAACTGGTTCATTGAACTGGTTCATTTGAACTGGTTCATTTGAACTGGTTCATTTGAACTGGTTCATTTGAACTGGTTCATTTGAACTGGTTCATTTGAACTGGTTCATTTGAACTGGTTCATTTGAACTGGTTCATTTGAACTGGTTCATTTGAACTGGTTCATTTGAACTGGTTCATTTGAACTGTTTCATTTGAACTAGTTCATTTGAACTGGTTCATTTGAACTGGTTCATTTGACTGGTTCATTTGAACTGGTTCATTTGAACTGGTTCATTTGAACTGGTTCATTTGAACTGGTTCATTTGAACTGGTTCATTTGAACTGGTTCATTTGAACTGGTTCATTTGAACTGGTTCATTTGAACTGGTTCATTTGAACTGGTTCATTTGAACTGGTTCATTTGAACTGGTTCATTTGAACTGGTTCATTTGAACTGGTTCATTTGAACTGGTTCATTTGAACTGGTTCATTTGAACTGGTTCATTTGAACTGGTTCATTTGAACTGGTTCATTTGAACTGGTTCATTTGAACTGGTTCATTTGAACTGGTTCATTTGAACTGGTTCATTTGAACTGGTTCATTTGAACTGGTTCATTTGAACTGGTTCATTTGAACTGGTTCATTTGAACTGGTTCATTTGAACTGGTTCATTTGAACTGGTTCATTTGAACTGGTTCATTTGAACTGGTTCATTTGAACTGGTTCATTTGAACGGTTCATTTGAACTGGTTCATTTGAACTGGTTCATTTGAACTGGTTCATTTGAACTGGTTCATTTGAACTGGTTCATTTGAACTGGTTCATTTGAACTGGTTCATTTGAACTGGTTCATTTGAACTGGTTCATTTGAACTGGTTCATTTGAACTGGTTCATTTGAACTGGTTCATTTGAACTGGTTCATTTGAACTGGTTCATTTGAACTGGTTCATTTGAACTGGTTCATTTGAACTGGTTCATTTGAACTGGTTCATTTGAACTGGTTCATTTGAACTGGTTCATTTGAACTGGTTCATTTGAACTGGTTCATTTGAACTGGTTCATTTGAACTGGTTCATTTGAACTGGTTCATTTGAACTGGTTCATTTGAACTGGTTCATTTGAACTGGTTCATTTGAACTGGTTCATTTGAACTGGTTCATTTGAACTGGTTCATTTGAACTGGTTCATTTGAACTGGTTCATTTGAACTGGTTCATTTGAACTGGTTCATTTGAACTGGTTCATTTGAACTGGTTCATTTGAACTGGTTCATTTGAACTGGTTCATTTGAACTGGTTCATTTGAACTGGTTCATTTGAACTGGTTCATTTGAACTGGTTCATTTGAACTGGTTCATTTGAACTGGTTCATTTGAACTGGTTCATTTGAACTGGTTCATTTGAACTGGTTCATTTGAACTGGTTCATTTGAACTGGTTCATTTGAACTGGTTCATTTGAACTGGTTCATTTGAACTGGTTCATTTGAACTGGTTCATTTGAACTGGTTCATTTGAACTGGTTCATTTGAACTGGTTCATTTGAACTGGTTCATTTGAACTGGTTCATTTGAACTGGTTCATTTGAACTGGTTCATTTGAACTGGTTCATTTGAACTGGTTCATTTGAACTGGTTCATTTGAACTGGTTCATTTGAACTGGTTCATTTGAACTGGTTCATTTGAACTGGTTCATTTGAACTGGTTCATTTGAACTGGTTCATTTGAACTGGTTCATTTGAACTGGTTCATTTGAACTGGTTCATTTGAACTGGTTCATTTGAACTGGTTCATTTGAACTGGTTCATTTGAACTGGTTCATTTGAACTGGTTCATTTGAACTGGTTCATTTGAACTGGTTCATTTGAACTGGTTCATTTGAACTGGTTCATTTGAACTGGTTCATTTGAACTGGTTCATTTGAACTGGTTCATTTGAACTGGTTCATTTGAACTGGTTCATTTGAACTGGTTCATTTGAACTGGTTCATTTGAACTGGTTCATTTGAACTGGTTCATTTGAACTGGTTCATTTGAACTGGTTCATTTGAACTGGTTCATTTGAACTGGTTCATTTGAACTGGTTCATTTGAACTGGTTCATTTGAACTGGTTCATTTGAACTGGTTCATTTGAACTGGTTCATTTGAACTGGTTCATTTGAACTGGTTCATTTGAACTGGTTCATTTGAACTGGTTCATTTGAACTGGTTCATTTGAACTGGTTCATTTGAACTGGTTCATTTGAACTGGTTCATTTGAACTGGTTCATTTGAACTGGTTCATTTGAACTGGTTCATTTGAACTGGTTCATTTGAACTGGTTCATTTGAACTGGTTCATTTGAACTGGTTCATTTGAACTGGTTCATTTGAACTGGTTCATTTGAACTGGTTCATTTGAACTGGTTCATTTGAACTGGTTCATTTGAACTGGTTCATTTGAACTGGTTCATTTGAACTGGTTCATTTGAACTGGTTCATTTGAACTGGTTCATTTGAACTGGTTCATTTGAACTGGTTCATTTGAACTGGTTCATTTGAACTGGTTCATTTGAACTGGTTCATTTGAACTGGTTCATTTGAACTGGTTCATTTGAACTGGTTCATTTGAACTGGTTCATTTGAACTGGTTCATTTGAACTGGTTCATTTGAACTGGTTCATTTGAACTGGTTCATTTGAACTGGTTCATTTGAACTGGTTCATTTGAACTGGTTCATTTGAACTGGTTCATTTGAACTGGTTCATTTGAACTGGTTCATTTGAACTGGTTCATTTGAACTGGTTCATTTGAACTGGTTCATTTGAACTGGTTCATTTGAACTGGTTCATTTGAACTGGTTCATTTGAACTGGTTCATTTGAACTGGTTCATTTGAACTGGTTCATTTGAACTGGTTCATTTGAACTGGTTCATTTGAACTGGTTCATTTGAACTGGTTCATTTGAACTGGTTCATTTGAACTGGTTCATTTGAACTGGTTCATTTGAACTGGTTCATTTGAACTGGTTCATTTGAACTGGTTCATTTGAACTGGTTCATTTGAACTGGTTCATTTGAACTGGTTCATTTGAACTGGTTCATTTGAACTGGTTCATTTGAACTGGTTCATTTGAACTGGTTCATTTGAACTGGTTCATTTGAACTGGTTCATTTGAACTGGTTCATTTGAACTGGTTCATTTGAACTGGTTCATTTGAACTGGTTCATTTGAACTGGTTCATTTGAACTGGTTCATTTGAACTGGTTCATTTGAACTGGTTCATTTGAACTGGTTCATTTGAACTGGTTCATTTGAACTGGTTCATTTGAACTGGTTCATTTGAACTGGTTCATTTGAACTGGTTCATTTGAACTGGTTCATTTGAACTGGTTCATTTGAACTGGTTCATTTGAACTGGTTCATTTGAACTGGTTCATTTGAACTGGTTCATTTGAACTGGTTCATTTGAACTGGTTCATTTGAACTGGTTCATTTGAACTGGTTCATTTGAACTGGTTCATTTGAACTGGTTCATTTGAACTGGTTCATTTGAACTGGTTCATTTGAACTGGTTCATTTGAACTGGTTCATTTGAACTGGTTCATTTGAACTGGTTCATTTGAACTGGTTCATTTGAACTGGTTCATTTGAACTGGTTCATTTGAACTGGTTCATTTGAACTGGTTCATTTGAACTGGTTCATTTGAACTGGTTCATTTGAACTGGTTCATTTGAACTGGTTCATTTGAACTGGTTCATTTGAACTGGTTCATTTGAACTGGTTCATTTGAACTGGTTCATTTGAACTGGTTCATTTGAACTGGTTCATTTGAACTGGTTCATTTGAACTGGTTCATTTGAACTGGTTCATTTGAACTGGTTCATTTGAACTGGTTCATTTGAACTGGTTCATTTGAACTGGTTCATTTGAACTGGTTCATTTGAACTGGTTCATTTGAACTGGTTCATTTGAACTGGTTCATTTGAACTGGTTCATTTGAACTGGTTCATTTGAACTGGTTCATTTGAACTGGTTCATTTGAACTGGTTCATTTGAACTGGTTCATTTGAACTGGTTCATTTGAACTGGTTCATTTGAACTGGTTCATTTGAACTGGTTCATTTGAACTGGTTCATTTGAACTGGTTCATTTGAACTGGTTCATTTGAACTGGTTCATTTGAACTGGTTCATTTGAACTGGTTCATTTGAACTGGTTCATTTGAACTGGTTCATTTGAACTGGTTCATTTGAACTGGTTCATTTGAACTGGTTCATTTGAACTGGTTCATTTGAACTGGTTCATTTGAACTGGTTCATTTGAACTGGTTCATTTGAACTGGTTCATTTGAACTGGTTCATTTGAACTGGTTCATTTGAACTGGTTCATTTGAACTGGTTCATTTGAACTGGTTCATTTGAACTGGTTCATTTGAACTGGTTCATTTGAACTGGTTCATTTGAACTGGTTCATTTGAACTGGTTCATTTGAACTGGTTCATTTGAACTGGTTCATTTGAACTGGTTCATTTGAACTGGTTCATTTGAACTGGTTCATTTGAACTGGTTCATTTGAACTGGTTCATTTGAACTGGTTCATTTGAACTGGTTCATTTGAACTGGTTCATTTGAACTGGTTCATTTGAACTGGTTCATTTGAACTGGTTCATTTGAACTGGTTCATTTGAACTGGTTCATTTGAACTGGTTCATTTGAACTGGTTCATTTGAACTGGTTCATTTGAACTGGTTCATTTGAACTGGTTCATTTGAACTGGTTCATTTGAACTGGTTCATTTGAACTGGTTCATTTGAACTGGTTCATTTGAACTGGTTCATTTGAACTGGTTCATTTGAACTGGTTCATTTGAACTGGTTCATTTGAACTGGTTCATTTGAACTGGTTCATTTGAACTGGTTCATTTGAACTGGTTCATTTGAACTGGTTCATTTGAACTGGTTCATTTGAACTGGTTCATTTGAACTGGTTCATTTGAACTGGTTCATTTGAACTGGTTCATTTGAACTGGTTCATTTGAACTGGTTCATTTGAACTGGTTCATTTGAACTGGTTCATTTGAACTGGTTCATTTGAACTGGTTCATTTGAACTGGTTCATTTGAACTGGTTCATTTGAACTGGTTCATTTGAACTGGTTCATTTGAACTGGTTCATTTGAACTGGTTCATTTGAACTGGTTCATTTGAACTGGTTCATTTGAACTGGTTCATTTGAACTGGTTCATTTGAACTGGTTCATTTGAACTGGTTCATTTGAACTGGTTCATTTGAACTGGTTCATTTGAACTGGTTCATTTGAACTGGTTCATTTGAACTGGTTCATTTGAACTGGTTCATTTGAACTGGTTCATTTGAACTGGTTCATTTGAACTGGTTCATTTGAACTGGTTCATTTGAACTGGTTCATTTGAACTGGTTCATTTGAACTGGTTCATTTGAACTGGTTCATTTGAACTGGTTCATTTGAACTGGTTCATTTGAACTGGTTCATTTGAACTGGTTCATTTGAACTGGTTCATTTGAACTGGTTCATTTGAACTGGTTCATTTGAACTGGTTCATTTGAACTGGTTCATTTGAACTGGTTCATTTGAACTGGTTCATTTGAACTGGTTCATTTGAACTGGTTCATTTGAACTGGTTCATTTGAACTGGTTCATTTGAACTGGTTCATTTGAACTGGTTCATTTGAACTGGTTCATTTGAACTGGTTCATTTGAACTGGTTCATTTGAACTGGTTCATTTGAACTGGTTCATTTGAACTGGTTCATTTGAACTGGTTCATTTGAACTGGTTCATTTGAACTGGTTCATTTGAACTGGTTCATTTGAACTGGTTCATTTGAACTGGTTCATTTGAACTGGTTCATTTGAACTGGTTCATTTGAACTGGTTCATTTGAACTGGTTCATTTGAACTGGTTCATTTGAACTGGTTCATTTGAACTGGTTCATTTGAACTGGTTCATTTGAACTGGTTCATTTGAACTGGTTCATTTGAACTGGTTCATTTGAACTGGTTCATTTGAACTGGTTCATTTGAACTGGTTCATTTGAACTGGTTCATTTGAACTGGTTCATTTGAACTGGTTCATTTGAACTGGTTCATTTGAACTGGTTCATTTGAACTGGTTCATTTGAACTGGTTCATTTGAACTGGTTCATTTGAACTGGTTCATTTGAACTGGTTCATTTGAACTGGTTCATTTGAACTGGTTCATTTGAACTGGTTCATTTGAACTGGTTCATTTGAACTGGTTCATTTGAACTGGTTCATTTGAACTGGTTCATTTGAACTGGTTCATTTGAACTGGTTCATTTGAACTGGTTCATTTGAACTGGTTCATTTGAACTGGTTCATTTGAACTGGTTCATTTGAACTGGTTCATTTGAACTGGTTCATTTGAACTGGTTCATTTGAACTGGTTCATTTGAACTGGTTCATTTGAACTGGTTCATTTGAACTGGTTCATTTGAACTGGTTCATTTGAACTGGTTCATTTGAACTGGTTCATTTGAACTGGTTCATTTGAACTGGTTCATTTGAACTGGTTCATTTGAACTGGTTCATTTGAACTGGTTCATTTGAACTGGTTCATTTGAACTGGTTCATTTGAACTGGTTCATTTGAACTGGTTCATTTGAACTGGTTCATTTGAACTGGTTCATTTGAACTGGTTCATTTGAACTGGTTCATTTGAACTGGTTCATTTGAACTGGTTCATTTGAACTGGTTCATTTGAACTGGTTCATTTGAACTGGTTCATTTGAACTGGTTCATTTGAACTGGTTCATTTGAACTGGTTCATTTGAACTGGTTCATTTGAACTGGTTCATTTGAACTGGTTCATTTGAACTGGTTCATTTGAACTGGTTCATTTGAACTGGTTCATTTGAACTGGTTCATTTGAACTGGTTCATTTGAACTGGTTCATTTGAACTGGTTCATTTGAACTGGTTCATTTGAACTGGTTCATTTGAACTGGTTCATTTGAACTGGTTCATTTGAACTGGTTCATTTGAACTGGTTCATTTGAACTGGTTCATTTGAACTGGTTCATTTGAACTGGTTCATTTGAACTGGTTCATTTGAACTGGTTCATTTGAACTGGTTCATTTGAACTGGTTCATTTGAACTGGTTCATTTGAACTGGTTCATTTGAACTGGTTCATTTGAACTGGTTCATTTGAACTGGTTCATTTGAACTGGTTCATTTGAACTGGTTCATTTGAACTGGTTCATTTGAACTGGTTCATTTGAACTGGTTCATTTGAACTGGTTCATTTGAACTGGTTCATTTGAACTGGTTCATTTGAACTGGTTCATTTGAACTGGTTCATTTGAACTGGTTCATTTGAACTGGTTCATTTGAACTGGTTCATTTGAACTGGTTCATTTGAACTGGTTCATTTGAACTGGTTCATTTGAACTGGTTCATTTGAACTGGTTCATTTGAACTGGTTCATTTGAACTGGTTCATTTGAACTGGTTCATTTGAACTGGTTCATTTGAACTGGTTCATTTGAACTGGTTCATTTGAACTGGTTCATTTGAACTGGTTCATTTGAACTGGTTCATTTGAACTGGTTCATTTGAACTGGTTCATTTGAACTGGTTCATTTGAACTGGTTCATTTGAACTGGTTCATTTGAACTGGTTCATTTGAACTGGTTCATTTGAACTGGTTCATTTGAACTGGTTCATTTGAACTGGTTCATTTGAACTGGTTCATTTGAACTGGTTCATTTGAACTGGTTCATTTGAACTGGTTCATTTGAACTGGTTCATTTGAACTGGTTCATTTGAACTGGTTCATTTGAACTGGTTCATTTGAACTGGTTCATTTGAACTGGTTCATTTGAACTGGTTCATTTGAACTGGTTCATTTGAACTGGTTCATTTGAACTGGTTCATTTGAACTGGTTCATTTGAACTGGTTCATTTGAACTGGTTCATTTGAACTGGTTCATTTGAACTGGTTCATTTGAACTGGTTCATTTGAACTGGTTCATTTGAACTGGTTCATTTGAACTGGTTCATTTGAACTGGTTCATTTGAACTGGTTCATTTGAACTGGTTCATTTGAACTGGTTCATTTGAACTGGTTCATTTGAACTGGTTCATTTGAACTGGTTCATTTGAACTGGTTCATTTGAACTGGTTCATTTGAACTGGTTCATTTGAACTGGTTCATTTGAACTGGTTCATTTGAACTGGTTCATTTGAACTGGTTCATTTGAACTGGTTCATTTGAACTGGTTCATTTGAACTGGTTCATTTGAACTGGTTCATTTGAACTGGTTCATTTGAACTGGTTCATTTGAACTGGTTCATTTGAACTGGTTCATTTGAACTGGTTCATTTGAACTGGTTCATTTGAACTGGTTCATTTGAACTGGTTCATTTGAACTGGTTCATTTGAACTGGTTCATTTGAACTGGTTCATTTGAACTGGTTCATTTGAACTGGTTCATTTGAACTGGTTCATTTGAACTGGTTCATTTGAACTGGTTCATTTGAACTGGTTCATTTGAACTGGTTCATTTGAACTGGTTCATTTGAACTGGTTCATTTGAACTGGTTCATTTGAACTGGTTCATTTGAACTGGTTCATTTGAACTGATTCATTAGAACTGGTTCATATGAACAGATTAATTGAACTGGTTCATTTGAACTGGTTCATTTGAACTGGTTCAACTGAACTGGTTCATTTGAACTGGTTCATTTGAACTGGTTCATTTGAACTGGTTCATTTGAACTGGTTCATTTGAACTGGTTCATTTGACTGGTTCATTTGAACTGGTTCATTTGAACTGGTTCATTTGAACTGTTCATTTGAACTGGTTCATTTGAACTGGTTCATTTGAACTGGTTCATTTGAACTGGTTCATTGAACTGGTTCATTTGAACGGTTCATTTGAACTGGTTCATTTGAACTGGTTCATTTGAACTGGTTCATTGAACTGGTTCATTTGAACTGGTTCATTTGAACTGGTTCATTTGAACTGGTTCATTTGAACTGGTTCATCTGAACTGGTTCATTTGAACTGGTTCATTTGAACTGGTTCATTTGAACTGTTCATTTGAACTGGTTCATTTGAACTGGTTCATTTGAACTGGTTCATTTGAACTGGTTCATTTGAACTGGTTCATTTGAACTGGTTCATTTGAACTGGTTCATTTGAACTGGTTCATTTGAACGGATTCATTTGAACTGGTTCATTTGAACTGGTTCATTTGAACTGGTTCATTGAACTGGTTCATTTGAACTGGTTCATTTGAACTAGTTCATTTGACTGGTTCATTTGAACTGGTTCATTTGAACTGGTTCATTTGAACTGGTTCATTTGAACTGGTTCATTTGAACTGGTTCATTTGAACTGGTTCATTTGAACTGGTTCATTTGAACTGGTTCATTTGAACTGGTTCATTTGAACTGGTTCATTTGAACTGGTTCATTTGAACGGTTCATTTGAACTGGTTCATTTGAACTGGTTCATTTGAATGTGTTCATTTGAACTGGTTCATTTGAACTGGTTCATTTGAACTGGTTCATTTGAACTGGTTCATTTGAACTGGTTCATCATTTGAACTGGTTCATTTTAACTGGTTCATTTGAACTGTTCATTTGAACTGGTTCATTTGAACTGGTTCATTTGAACTGGTTCATTTGAACTGGTTCATTTGAACTGGTTCATTTGAACTGGTTCATTTGAACTGGTTCATTTGAACTGGTTCATTTGAACTGGTTCATTTGAACTGGTTCATTTGAACTGGTTCATTTGAACTGGTTCATTTGAACTGGTTCATTTGAACGGTTCATTTGAACTGGTTCATTTGAACTGGTTCATTTGAACTGGTTCATTTGAACTGGTTCATTTGAACTGGTTCATTTGAACTGGTTCATTTGAACTGGTTCATTTGAACTGGTTCATTTGAACTGGTTCATTGAACTGGTTCATTTGAACTGGTTCATTTGAACTGGTTCATTTGAACTGGTTCATTTGAACTGGTTCATTTGAACTGGTTCATTTGAACTGGTTCATTTGAACTGGTTCATTTGAACTGGTTCATTTGAACTGGTTCATTTGAACTGGTTCATTTGAACTGGTTCATTTGAACTGGTTCATTGAATTGAACTTGTTTTTCATTTGAACTGGTTCATTTGAACTGGTTCATTTGAACTGGCATTTGAACTGGTTCATTTGAACTGGTTCATTTGAACTGGTTCATTTGAACTGGTTCATTTGAACTGGTTCATTTGAACTGGTTCATTTGAACTGGTTCATTTGAACTGGTTCATTTGAACTGGTTCATTTGAAGTGGTTCATTTGAACTGGTTCATTGAACTGGTTCATTTGAACTGGTTCATTTGAACTGGTTCATTTGAACTGGTTCATTTGAACTGGTTCATTTGAACTGGTTCATTTGAACTGGTTCATTTGAACTGGTTCATTTGAACTGGTTCATTTGAACTGGTTCATTTGAACTGGTTCATTTGAACTGGTTCATTTGAACTGGTTCATTTGAACTGGTTCATTTGAACTGGTTCATTTGAACTGGTTCATTTGAACTGGTTCATTTGAACTGGTTCATTTGAACTGGTTCATTTGAACTGGTTTTTGAACTGGTTCATTTGAACTGTTTCATTTGAACTGGTTCATTTGAACTGGTTCATTTGAACTGGTTCATTTGAACTGGTTCATTTGAACGGATTCATTTGAACTGGTTCATTTGAACTGGTTCATATGAACTGGTTCATCTGAACTGGTTCATTTGAACTGGTTCATTTGAACTGGTTCATTTGAACTGGTTCATTTGAACTGGTTCATTTGAACTGGTTCATTTGAACTGGTTCATTTGAACTGGTTCATTTGAACTGGTTCATTTGAACTGGTTCATTTGAACTGTTCATTTGAACTGGTTCATTTGAACGGTTCATTTGAACTGGTTCATTTGAACTGGTTCATTTGAACTGGTTCATTTGAACTGGTTCATTTGAACTGGTTCATTTGAACTGGTTCATTTGAACGGTTCATTTGAACTGGTTCATTTGAACTGGTTCATTTGAACTGGTTCATTTGAACTGGTTCATTTGAACTGGTTCATTTGAACTGGTTCATTTGAACTGGTTCATTTGAACTGGTTCATTTGAACTGGTTCATTTGAACTGGTTCATTGAACTGGTTCATTTGAACTGGTTCATTTGAACTGGTTCATTTGAACTGGTTCATTTGAACTGGTTCATTGAACTGGTTCATTTGAACTGGTTCATTTGAACTGGTTCATTTGAACTGGTTCATTTGAACTGGTTCATTTGAACTGGTTCATTTGAACTGGTTCATTTGAACTGGTTCATTTGAACTGGTTCATTTGAACTGGTTCATTTGAACTGGTTCATTTGAACTGGTTCATTTGAACTTGTTCATTTGAACTAGTTCATTTGAACTCGCTCATTTGAACTGGTTCATTTGAACTGGTTCATTTGAACTGGTTCATTTGAACTGGTTCATTTGAACCGGTTCATTTGAACTGGTTCATTTGAACCGGTTCATTTGAACTGGTTCATTGAACTGCTCATTCGAAATGGCGCATTTGAACTGGTTCATTTGAACTTGTTCATTTGAACTGGTTCATTTGAACTGGTTCATTTGAACTGGTTCATTTGAACTGGTTCATTTGAACTGGTTCATTTGAACTGGTTCATTTGAACTGGTTCATTTGAACTGGTTCATGAACTGTGGTCTATGAACTGGTTCATTTGAACTGGTTCATTTGAACTGGTTCATTTGAACTGGTTTTTGAACTGGTTCATTTGAACTGGTTCATTTGAACTGGTTCATTTGAAACTGGTTCATTTGAACTGGTTCATTTGAAATGGTTCATTTGAACTGGTTCATTTGAACTGGTTCATTTGAACTGGTTCATTTGAACTGGTTCATTTGAACTGGTTCATTTGAACTGGTTCATTTGAACTGGTTCATTTGAACTGGTTCATTTGAACTGGTTCATTTGAACTGGTTCATTTGAACTGGTTCATTTGAACTGGTTCATTTGAACTGGTTCATTTGAACTGGTTCATTTGAACTGGTTCATTTGAACTGGTTCATTTGAACTGGTTCATTTGAACTGGTTCATTAACTGGTTCATTGAACTGGTTCATTTGAACTGGTTCATTTGAACTGGTTCATTTGAACTGGTTCATTTGAACTGGTTCATTTGAACTGGTTCATTTGAACTGGTTCATTTGAACTGGTTCATTTGAACTGGTTCATTTGAACTGGTTCATTTGAACTGGTTCATTTGAACTGGTTCATTTGAACTGGTTCATTTTTTTTTTGAACTGGTTCATTTGAACTGGTTCATTTGAACTGGTTCATTTGAACTGGTTCATTTGAACTGGTTCATTTGAACTGGTTCATTTGAACTGGTTCATTTGAACTGGTTCATTTGAACTGGTTCATTTGAACTGGTTCATTCAACTAGTTCATTTGAACTGGTTCATTTGAACTGGTTCATTTGACTGGTTCATTTGAACTGGTTCATTTGAACTGGTTCATTTGAACTGGTTCATTTGAACTGGTTCATTTGAACTGGTTCATTTGAACTGGTTCATTTGAACTGGTTCATTTGAACTGGTTCATTTGAACTGGTTCATTTGAACTGGTTCATTTGAACTGGTTCATTTGAACTGGTTCATTTGAACTGGTTCATTTGAACTGGTTCATTTGAACTGGTTCATTTGAACTGGTTCATCTGAACTGGTTCATTTGAACTGGTTCATTTGAACGGATTCATTAGAACTGGTTCATTTGAACTGGTTCATTTGAACTGGTTCATATGAACTGGTTCATTTGAACTGGTTCATTTGAACTGGTTCATTTGAACTGGTTCATTTGAACTGGTTCATTTGAACTGGTTCATTTGAACTGGTTCATTTGAACTGGTTCATTTGAACTGGTTCATTTGAACTGGTTCATTTGAACTGGTTCATTTGAACTGGTTCATTTGAACTGGTTCATTTGAACTGGTTCATTTGAACTGGTTCATTTGAACTGGTTCATTGAACTGGTTCATTTGTTGGACTTTCATTTGAACTGGTTCATTTGAACTGGTTCATTTGAACTGGTTCATTTGAACTGGTTCATTTGAACTGGTTCATTTGAACTGGTTCATTTGAACTGGTTCATTTGAACTGGTTCATTTGAACTGGTTCAACTGAAATTGAACTGGTTCATTTGAACTGGTTCATTTGAACTGGTTCATTTGAACTGGTTCATTTGAACTGGTTCATTTGAACTGGTTCATTTGAACTGGTTCATTGAACTGGTTCATTTGAACTGGTTCATTTGAACTGGTTCATTTGAACTGGTTCATTTGAACTGGTTCATTTGAACTGGTTCATTTGAACTGGTTCATTTGAACTGGTTCATTTGAACTGGTTCATTTGAACTGGTTCATTTGAACTGGTTCATTTGAACTGGTTCATTTGAACTGGTTCATTTGAACTGGTTCATTTGAACTGGTTCATTTGAACTGGTTCATTTGAACTGGTTCATTTGAACTGGTTCATTTGAACTGGTTCATTTGAACTGGTTCATTTGAACTGGTTCATTTGAACTGGTTCATTTGAACTGGTTCATTTGAACTGGTTCATTTGAACTGGTTCATTTGAACTGGTTCATTTGAACTGGTTCATTTGAACTGGTTCATTTGAACTGGTTCATTTGAACTGGTTCATTTGAACTGGTTCATTTGAACTGGTTCATTTGAACTGGTTCATTTGAACGGTTCATTTGAACTGGTTCATTTGAACTGGTTCATTTGAACTGGTTCATTGAACTGGTTCATTTGAACTGGTTCATTTGAACTGGTTCATTTGAACTGGTTCATTTGAACTGGTTCATTTGAACTGGTTCATTTGAACTGGTTCATTTGAACTGGTTCATTTGAACTGGTTCATTTGAACTGGTTCATTTGAACTGGTTCATTTGAACTGGTTCATTTGAACGGTTCATTTGAACTGGTTCATTTGAACTGGTTCATTGAACTGGTTCATTTGAACTGGTTCATTTGAACTGGTTCATTTGAACTGGTTCATTTGAACTGGTTCATTTGAACTGGTTCATTTGAACTGGTTCATTTGAACGGTTCATTTGAACTGGTTCATTTGAACTGGTTCATTTGAACTGGTTCATTTGAACTGGTTCATTTGACTGGTTCATTTGAACTGGTTCATTTGAACTGGTTCATTTGAACTGGTTCATTTGAACTGGTTCATTTGAACGGTTCATTTGAACTGGTTCATTTGAACTGGTTCATTTGAACTGGTTCATTTGAACTGGTTCATTGAACTGGTTCATTTGAACTGGTTCATTTGAACTGGTTCATTTGAACTGGTTCATTTGAACTGGTTCATTTGAACTGGTTCATTTGAACTGGTTCATTTGAACTGGTTCATTTGAACTGGTTCATTTGAACTGGTTCATTTGAACTGGTTCATTTGAACTGGTTCATTTGAACTATTCATTTGAACTGGTTCATTTGAACTGGTTCATTTGAACTGGTTCATTTGAACTGGTTCATTTGAACTGGTTCATTTGAACTGGTTCATTTGAACTGGTTCATTTGAACTGGTTCATTTGAACTGGTTCATTTGAACTGGTTCATTTGAACTGGTTCATTTGAACTGGTTCATTTGAACTGGTTCATTTGAACTGGTTCATTTGAACTGGTTCATTTGAACTGGTTCATTTGAACTGGTTCATTTGAACTGGTTCATTTGAACTGGTTCATTTGAACTGGTTCATTTGAACTGGTTCATTTGAACTGGTTCATTTGAACTGTTCATCATTTGAACTGGTTCATTTGACTGGTTCATTTGAACTGGTTCATTTGAACTGGTTCATTTGAACTGGTTCATTTGAACTGGTTCATTTGAACTGGTTCATTTGAACTGGTTCATTTGAACTGGTTCATTTGAACTGGTTCATTTGAACTGGTTCATTTGAACTGGTTCATTTGAACTGGTTCATTTGAACTGGTTCATTTGAACTGGTTCATTTGAATGGTTCATTTGAACTGGTTCATTTGAACTGGTTCATTTGAACTGGTTCATTTGAACTGGTTCATTTGACTGGTTCATTTGAACTGGTTCATTTGAACTGGTTCATTTGAACTGGTTCATTTGAACTGGTTCATTTGAACTGGTTCATTTGAACTGGTTCATTTGAACTGGTTCATTTGAACTGGTTCATTTGAACTAGTTCATTTGAACTGGTTCATTTGAACTGGTTCATTTGAACTGGTTCATTTGAACTGGTTCATTTGAACTGGTTCATTTGAACTGGTTCATTTGAACTGGTTCATTTGAACTGGTTCATTTGAACTGGTTCATTTGAACTGGTTCATTTGAACTGGTTCATTTGAACTGGTTCATTTGAACTGGTTCATTTGAACTGGTTCATTTGAACTGGTTCATTTGAACTGGTTCATTTGAACTGGTTCATTTGAACTGGTTCATTTGAACTGGTTCATTGAACTGGTTCATTTGAACTGGTTCATTTGAACTGGTTCATTTGAACTGGTTCATTTGAACTGGTTCATTTGAACTGGTTCATTTGAACTGGTTCATTTGAACTGTTTATTTGAACTGGTTCATTTGAACTGGTTCATTTGAACTGGTTCATTTGAACTGGTTCATTTGAACTGGTTCATTTGAACTGGTTCATTTGAACTGGTTCATTTGAACTGGTTCATTTGAACTGGTTCATTTGAACTGGTTCATTTGAACTGGTTCATTTGAACTGGTTCATTGAACTGGTTCATTTGAACTGGTTCATTTGAACTGGTTCATTTGAACTGGTTCATTTGAACGGTTCATTTGAACTGGTTCATTTGAACTGGTTCATTTGAACTGGTTCATTTGAACTGGTTCATTTGAACTGGTTCATTTGAACTGGTTCATTTGAACTGGTTCATTTGAACTGGTTCATTTGAACTGGTTCATTTGAACTGGTTCATTTGAACTGGTTCATTTGAACTGGTTCATTTGAACTGGTTCATTTGAACTGGTTCATTTGAACGGATTCATTTGAACTGGTTCATTTGAACTAGTTCATTTGAACTGGTTCATTTGAACTGGTTCATTTGAACTGGTTCATTTGAACTGGTTCATTTGAACTGGTTCATTTGAACTGGTTCATTTGAACTGGTTCATTTGAACGGATTCATTAGAACTGGTTCATTTGAACTGGTTCATTTGAACTGGTTCATCTGAACTGGTTCATTTGAACTGGTTCATTTGAACGGTTCATTTGAACTGGTTCATTTGAACTGGTTCATTTGAACTGGTTCATTTGAACTGGTTCATTTGAACTGGTTCATTTGAACTGGTTCATTTGAACTGGTTCATTTGAACTGGTTCATTTGAACTGGTTCATTTGAACTGGTTCATTTGAACGGTTCATTTGAACTGGTTCATTTGAAATGGATCATTTGAACTGGTTCATTGGACTATTTCATTTAAACTGGTTCATTTGAACTAGTTACTTTCTAGTTCATTTGAACTGGTTCATTTGAACTGGTTCATTTGAACTGGTTCATTTGAACTGGTTCATTTGAACTAGTTAATTTAAACTTGTTCATTTGAACTGGTTCATTTGTTCATTTGAACTGGTTCATTTGAACTGGTTCATTTGAACTGGTTCATTTGAACTGGTTCATTTGAACTGGTTCATTTGAACTGGTTCATTTGAACTGGTTCATTTGAACTGGTTCATTTGAACTGGTTCATTTGAACTGGTTCATTTGAACTGGTTCATTTGAACTGGTTCATTTGAACTGTTCATTTGAACTGGTTCATTTGAACTGGTTCATTTGAACTGTTCATTTGAACTGGTTCATTTGAACTGGTTCATTTGAACTGGTTCATTTGAACTGGTTCATTTGAACTGGTTCATTTGAACTGGTTCATTTGAACTGGTTCATTTGAACTGGTTCATTTGAACTGGTTCATTTGAAATGGCGCATTTGACTGGTTCATTTGAACTGGTTCATTTGAACTGGTTCATTTGAACTGGTTCATTTGAACTGGTTCATTTGAACTGGTTCATTTGAACTGGTTCATTTGAACTGGTTCATTTGAACTGGTTCATTTGAACTAGTTTATTTGAACTAGTTCATTTGAACTAGTTCATTTTTTGAATGGTTCATTTGAACTGGTTCATTTGAACTGGTTCATTTGAACTGGTTCATTTGAACTGGTTCATTTGAACTGGTTCATTTGAACTAGTTCATTTGAACTGGTTCATTTGAACTGGTTCTTTGAACTGGTTCATTTGAACTGGTTCATTTGAACTGGTTCATTTGAACTGGTTCATTTGAACTGGTTCATTTGAACTGGTTCATTTGAACTGGTTCATTTGAACTGGTTCATTTGAACTGGTTCATCTGAACTGGTTCAGTTGAACTGGTTCATTTGAACGGATTCATTAGAACTGGTTCATTTGAACTGGTTCATATGAACTGGTTCAACTGAACTGGTTCATTTGAACTGGTTCATTTGAACTGGTTCATTTGAACTGGTTCATTTGAACTGGTTCATTTGAACTGGTTCATTTGAACTGGTTCATTTGAACTGGTTCATTTGAACTGGTTCATTTGAACTGGTTCATTTGAACTGGTTCATTTGAACTGGTTCATTTGAACTGGTTCATTTGAACTGGTTCATTTGAACTGGTTCATTTGACTGGTTCATTTGAACTGGTTCATTTGAACTGGTTCATTTGAACTGGTTCATTTGAACTGGTTCATTTGAACTGGTTCATTTAACTGGTTCATTTGAACTGGTTCATTTGAACTGGTTCATTTGAACTGGTTCATTTGAACTGGTTCATTTGAACTGGTTCATTTGAACTGGTTCATTTGAACGGATTCATTTGAACGGATTCATTTGAACTGGTTCATTTGAACTGGTTCATTTGAACTGGTTCATTTGAACTGGTTCATTTGAACTGGTTCATTTGAACTGGTTCATTTGAACTGGTTCATTTGAACTGGTTCATTTGAACTGGTTCATTTGAACGGTTCATTTAGAACTGGTTCATTTGAACTGGTTCATTTGAACTGGTTCATTTGAACTGGTTCATTTGAACTGGTTCATTTGAACGGTTTCATTTGAACTGGTTCATTTGAACTGGTTCATATGAACTGGTTCATTGAACTGGTTCATTTTGAACTGGTTCATTTGAACTGGTTCATTTGAACTGGTTCATTTGAACTGGTTCATTTGAACTGGTTCATTTGAACTGGTTCATTTGAACTGGTTCATTTGAACTGGATCATTTGAACTGGTTCATTTGAACTGGTTCATTTGAACTGGTTCATTTGATCTGGTTCATTTGAACTGGTTCATTTGAACTAGTTCATTTGAACTAGTTCATTTGAACTGGTTCATTTGAACTGGTTCATTGAACTGGTTCATTTGAACGGTTCATTTGAACTGGTTCATTTGAACTGGTTCATTTGACTGGTTCATTTGAACTGGTTCATTTGAACTGGTTCATTTGAACTGGTTCATTTGAACTGGTTCATTTGAACTGGTTCATTTGAACTGGTTCATTTGAACTGTTTCATTTGAACTGGTTCATTTGAACTGGTTCATTTGAAATGGTTCGCATTTGAACTGGTTCATTTGAACTGGTTCATTTGAACTGGTTCATTTGAACTGGTTCATTTGAACTGGTTCATTTGAACTGGTTCATTTGAACTGGTTCATTGAACTGGTTCATTTGAACTGGTTCATTGAACTGGTTCATTTGAACTGGTTCATTTGAACTGGTTCATTTGAACTGGTTCATTGAACTGGTTCATTTGAACTGGTTCATTTGAACTGGTTCATTTGAACTGGTTCATTTGAACTGGTTCATTTGAACTGGTTCATTTGAACTGGTTCATTTGAACTGGTTCATTTGAACTGGTTCATTTGAACTGGTTCATTTGAACTGGTTCATTTGAACTGGTTCATTTGAACTGGTTCATTTGAACTGGTTCATTTGAACTGGTTCATTTGAACTGGTTCATTTGAACTGGTTCATTTGAACTGGTTCATTTGAACTGGTTCATTTGAACTGGTTCATTTGAACTGGTTCATTTGAACTGGTTCATTTGAACTGGTTCATTTGAACTGGTTCATTTGAACTGGTTCATTTGAACTGGTTCATTTGAACTGGTTCATTTGAACTGGTTCATTTGAACTGGTTCATTTGAACTGGTTCATTTGAACTGTTCATTTGAACTGGTTCATTTGAACTGGTTCATTTGAACTGGTTCATTTGAACTGGTTCATTTGAACTGGTTCATTTGAACTGGTTCATTGAACTGGTTCATTTGAACTGGTTCATTTGAACTGGTTCATTGAACTGGTTCATTTGAACTGGTTCATTTGACTGGTTCATTTGAACTGGTTCATTTGAACTGGTTCATTTGAACTGGTTCATTTGAACTGGTTCATTTGAACTGGTTCATTTGAACTGGTTCATTGAACTGGTTCATTTGAACGGTTCATTTGAACTGGTTCATTTGAACTGGTTCATTTGAACTGGTTCATTTGAACTGGTTCATTTGAACTGGTTCATTTGAACTGGTTCATTTGAACTGGTTCATTTGAACTGGTTCATTTGAACTGGTTCATTTGAACTGGTTCATTTGAACTGGTTCATTTGAACTGGTTCATTTGACTGGTTCATTTGAACTGGTTCATTTGAACTGGTTCATTTGAACTGGTTCATTTGAACTGGTTCATTTGAACTGGTTCATTTGAACTGGTTCATTTGAACTGGTTCATTTGAACTGGTTCATTTGAACTGGTTCATTTGAACTGGTTCATTTGAACTGGTTCATTTGAACTGGTTCATTTGAACTGGTTCATTTGAACTGGTTCATTTGAACTGTTCATTTGAACTGGTTCATTTGAACTGGTTCATTTGAACTGGTTCATTTGAACTGGTTCATTTGAACTGGTTCATTTGAACTGGTTCATTTGAACTGGTTCATTTGAACTGGTTCATTTGAACTGTTCATTTGAACTGTTCATTTGAACTGGTTCATTTGAACTGGTTCATTTGAACTGGTTCATTTGAACTGGTTCATTTGAACTGGTTCATTTGAACTGGTTCATTTGAACTGGTTCATTTGAACTGGTTCATTTGAACTGGTTCATTGAACTGGTTCATTTGAACTGGTTCATTTGAACTGGTTCATTTGAACTGGTTCATAACTGGTTCATTTGAACTGGTTCATTTGAACTGGTTCATTTGAACTGGTTCATTTGAACTGGTTCATTTGAACTGGTTCATTTGAACTGGTTCATTTGAACTGTTTCATTTGAACTGGTTCATTTGAACTGGTTCATTTGAACTGGTTCATTTGAACTGGTTCATTTGAACTGGTTCATTTGAACTGGTTCATTTGAACTGGTTCATTTGAACTGGTTCATTTGAACTGGTTCATTTGAACTGGTTCATTTGAACTGGTTCATTTGAACTGGTTCATTTGAACTGGTTCATTTGAACTGGTTCATTTGAACTGGTTCATTTGAACTGGTTCATTTGAACTGGTTCATTTGAACTGGTTCATTTGAACTGGTTCATTTGAACTGGTTCATTAAACTGGTTCATTTGAACTGGTTCATTTGAACTGGTTCATTTGAACTGAACTGGTTCATTTGAACTGGTTCATTTGAACTGGTTCATTTGAACTGGTTCATTTGAACTGGTTCATTTGAACTGGTTCATTGAACTGGTTCATTTGAACTGGTTCATTTGAACTGGTTCATTTGAACTGGTTCATTTGAACTGGTCATTTGAACTGGTTCATTTGAACTGGTTCATTTGAACTGGTTCATTTGAACTGGTTCATTTGAACTGGTTCATTTGAACTGGTTCATTTGAACTGGTTCATTTGAACTGGTTCATTTGAACTGGTTCATTTGAACTGGTTCATTTGAACTGGTTCATTTGAACTGGTTCATTTGAACTGGTTCATTTGAACTGGTTCATTTGAACTGGTTCATTTGAACTGGTTCATTTGAACTGGTTCATTTGAACTGGTTCATTTGAACTGGTTCATTTGAACTGGTTCATTTGAACTGGTTCATTTGAACTGGTTCATTTGAACTGGTTCATTTGAACTGTTCATTTGAACTGGTTCATTTGAACTGGTTCATTTGAACTGGTTCATTTGAACTGGTTCATTTGAACTGGTTCATTTGAACTGGTTCAGTTTGAACTGGTTCATTTGAACGGATTCATTTAGAACTGGTTCATTTGAACTGGTTCATTTGAACTGGTTCATTGAACTGGTTCATTTGAACTGGTTCATTTGAACTGGTTCATTTGAACTGGTTCATTTGAACTGGTTCATTTGAACTGGTTCATTTGAACTGGTTCATTTGAACTGGTTCATTTGAACTGGTTCATTTGAACTGGTTCATTTGAACTGGTTCATTTGAACTGGTTCATTTGAACTGGTTCATTTGAACTGGTTCATTTGAACTGGTTCATTTGAACTGGTTCATTTGAACTGGTTCATTTGAACTGGTTCATTTGAACTGGTTCATTTGAACTGGTTCATTTGAACTGGTTCATTTGAACTGGTTCATTTGAACTGGTTCATTTGAACTGGTTCATTTGAACTGGTTCATTTGAACTGGTTCATTGAACTGGTTCATTTGAACTGGTTCATTGAACTGGTTCATTTGAACTGGTTCATTTGAACTGGTTCATTTGAACTGGTTCATTTGAACTGGTTCATTTGAACTGGTTCATTTGAACTGGTTCATTTGAACTGGTTCATTTGAACTGGTTCATTTGAACTGGTTCATTTGAACTGGTTCATTTGAACTGGTTCATTTGAACTGGTTCATTTGAACTGGTTCATTTGAACTGGTTCATTTGATTGATTGGTTCATTTGAACTGGTTCATTTGAACTGGTTCATTTGAACTGGTTCATTTGAACTGGTTCATTTGAACTGGTTCATTTAACTGGTTCATTTGAACTGGTTCATTTGAACTGGTCATTTGACTGGTTCATTTGAACTGGTTCATTTGAACTGGTTCATTTGAACTGGTTCATTTGAACTGGTTCATTTGAACTGGTTCATTGAACTGGTTCATTTGAACTGGTTCATTTGAACTGGTTCATTTGAACTGGTTCATTTGAACTGGTTCATTTGAACTGGTTCATTTGAACTGGTTCATTGAACTGGTTCATTTGAACTGGTTCATTTGAACTGGTTCATTTGAACTGTTTCATTTGAACTGGTTCATTTGAACTGGTTCATTTGAACTGGTTCATTTGAACTGGTTCATTTGAACTGGTTCATTTGAACTGGTTCATTTGAACTGGTTCATTTGAACTGGTTCATTTGAACTGGTTCATTTGAACTGGTTCATTTGAACTGGTTCATTTGAACTGGTTCATTTAACTGGTTCATTTGAACTGGTTCATTTGAACTGGTTCATTTGAACTGGTTCATTTGAACTGGTTCATTTGAACTGGTTCATTTGAACTGGTTCATTTGAACGGTTTCATTTGAACTGGTTCATTTGAACTGGTTCATTTGAACTGGTTCATTTGAACTGGTTCATTTGAACTGGTTCATTTGAACTGGTTCATTTGAACTGGTTCATTTGAACTGGTTCATTTGAACTGGTTCATTTGAACGGTTCATTTGAACTGGTTCATTTGAACTGGTTCATTTGAACTGGTTCATCTGAACTGGTTCATTTGAACTGGTTCATTTGAACGGATTCATTAGAACTGGTTCATTTGAACTGGTTCTTTGAACTGGTTCATTTGAACTGGTTCATTTGAACTGGTTCATTTGAACTGGTTCATTTGAACTGGTTCATTTGAACTGGTTCATTTGAACTGGTTCATTGAACTGGTTCATTTGAACGGTTCATTTGAACTGGTTCATTTGAACTGGTTCATTTGAACTGGTTCATTTGAACTGGTTCATTTGAACTGGTTCATTTGAACTGGTTCATTTGAACTGGTTCATTTGAACTGGTTCATTTGAACTGGTTCATTTGAACTGGTTCATCTGAACTGGTTCATTTGAACGGATTCATTAGAACTGGTTCATTTGAACTGGTTCATATGAACTGGTTCAACTGAACTGGTTCATTTGAACTGGTTCATTTGAACTGGTTCATTTGAACTGGTTCATTTGAACTGGTTCATTTGAACTGGTTCATTTGAACTGTTCATTTGAACTAGTTCATTTGAACTGGTTCATTTGAACTGGTTCATTTGACTGGTTCATTGAACTGGTTCATTTGAACTGGTTCATTTGAACTGGTTCATTTTGAACTGGTTCATTTGAACTGGTTCATTTGAACTGGTTCATTTGAACTGGTTCATTTGAACTGGTTCATTTGAACTGGTTTCATTTGAACTGGTTCATTTGAACTGGTTCATTTGAACTGGTTCATTTGAACTGGTTCATTTGAATTGTTCATTTTTGAACTGGTTCATTTGAACTGGTTCATTTGAACTGGTTCATTTGAACTGGTTCATTTGAACTGGTTCATTTGAACTGGTTCATTTGAACTGGTTCATTTGAACTGGTTCATTTGAACTGGTTCATTTGAACTGGTTCATTTGAACTGGTTCATTTGAACTGGTTCATTTGAACTGGTTCATTTGAACTGGTTCATTTGAACTGGTTCATTTGAACTGGTTCATTTGAACTGGTTCATTTGAACTGGTTCATTTGAACTGGTTCATTTGAACTGGTTCATTTGAACTGGTTCATTTGAACTGGTTCATTTGAACTGGTTCATTTGAACTGGTTCATTTGAACTGGTTCATTTGAACTGGTTCATTTGAACTGGTTCATTTGAACTGGTTCATTTGAACTGGTTCATTTTGAACTGGTTCATTTGAACTGGTTCATTTGAACTGGTTCATTGAACTGGTTCATTTGAAATGGTTCATTTGAACTGGTTCATTTGAACTGGTTCATTTGAACTGTTCATTTGAACTGGTTCATTTGAACTGGTTCATTTGAACTGGTTCATTTGAACTGGTTCATTTGAACTGGTTCATTTGAACTGGTTCATTTGAACTGGTTCATTTGAACTGGTTCATTTGAACTGGTTCATTTGAACTGGTTCATTTGAACTGTTCATTAACTGGTTCATTTGAACTGGTTCATTTGAACTGGTTCATTTGAACTGGTTCATTTGAACTGGTTCATTTGAACTGGTTCATTTGAACTGGTTCATTTGAACTGGTTCATTTGAACTGGTTCATTTGAACTGGTTCATTTGAACTGGTTCAGTTGAACTGGTTCATTTGAACGGATTCATTAGAACTGGTTCATTTGAACTGGTTCATTTGAACTGGTTCATTTGAACTGGTTCATTTGAACTGGTTCATTTGAACTGGTTCATTTGAACTGGTTCATTTGAACTGGTTCATTTGAACTGGTTCATTTGAACTGGTTCATTTGAACTGTTCATTTGAACTGGTTCATTTGAACTGGTTCATTTGAACTGGTTCATTTGAACTGGTTCATTTGAACTGGTTCATTTGAACTGGTTCATTTGAACTGGTTCATTTGAACTGGTTCATTTGAACTGGTTCATTTGAACTGGTTCATTTGAACGGATTCATTTGAACTGGTTCATTTGAACTGGTTCATTTGAACTGGTTCATTTGAACTGGTTCATTGAACTGGTTCATTTGAACTGGTTCATTTGAACTGGTTCATTTGAACTGGTTCATTTGAACTGGTTCATTTGAACTGGTTCATTTGAACTGGTTCATTTGAACTGGTTCATTTGAACTGGTTCATTTGAACTGGTTCATTTGAACTGGTTCATTTGAACTGGTTAATTGAACTGGTTCATTTGAACTGGTTCATTTGAACTGGTTTCATTGAACTGGTTCATTTGAACTGGTTCATTTGAACTGGTTCATTTGAACTGGTTCATTTGAACTGGTTCATTTGAACTGGTTCATTTGAACTGGTTCATTTGAACTGGTTCATTTGAACTGGTTCATTTGAACTGGTTCATTTGAACTGGTTCATTTGAACTGGTTCATTTGAACTGGTTCATTTGAACTGGTTCTTTGAACTGGTTCATTTGAACTGGTTCATTTGAACTGGTTCATTTGAACTGGTTCATTTGAACTGTTCATTTGAACTGGTTCATTTGAACTGGTTCATTTGAACTGGTTCATTTGAACTGGTTCATTTGAACTGGTTCATTTGAACTGGTTCATTTGAACTGGTTCATTTGAACTGGTTCATTTGAACTGGTTCATTTGATTGAACTGGTTCATTTGAACTGGTTCATTTGAACTGGTTCATTTGAACTGGCATTTGAACTGGTTCATTTGAACTAGTTCATTTGAACTGGTTCATTTGAACTGGTTCATTTGAACTGGTTCATTTGAACTGGTTCATTTGAACTGGTTCATTTGAACTGGTTCATTTGAACTGGTTCATTTGAATTAGTTCATTTGAACTGGTTCATTTGAACTGGTTCATTTGAACTGGTTCATTTGAACTGGTTCATTTGAACTGGTTCAACTGAACTGGTTCATTTGAACTGGTTCATTTGAACTGGTTCATTTGAACTGGTTCATTTGAACGGATTCATTTGAACGGTTTCATTTGAACTGGTTCATTTGAACTGGTTCATTTGAACTGGTTCATTTGAACTGGTTCATTTGAACTGGTTCATTTGAACTGTTCATTTGAACTGGTTCATTTGAACTGGTTCATTTGAACTGGTTCATTTGAACTGGTTCATTTGAACTGGTTCATTTGAACTGGTTCATTTGAACTGGTTCATTTGAACTGGTTCATTTGAACTGGTTCATTTGAACCGGTTCATTTGAACTGGTTCATTGAACTGGTTCATTTGAACTGGTTCATTTGAACTGGTTCATTTGAACTGGTTCATTTGAACTGGTTCATTGAACTGGTTCATTTGAACTGGTTCATTTGAACTGGTTCATTTGAACTGGTTCATTTGAACTGGTTCATTTGAACTGGTTCATTTGAACTGGTTCATTTGAACTGGTTCATTTGAACTGGTTCATTTGAACTGGTTCATTGACTGGTTCATTTGAACTGGTTCATTTGAACTGGTTCATTTGAACTGGTTCATTTGAACTGGTTCATTTGAACTGGTTCATTTGAACTGGTTCATTTGAACTGGTTCATTTGAACTGGTTCATTTGAACTGGTTCATTTGAACTGGTTCATTTGAACTGGTTCATTTGAACTGGTTCATTTGAACTGGTTCATTTGAACTGGTTCATTTGAACTGGTTCATTTGAACTGGTTCATTTGAACTGGTTCATTTGAACTGGTTCATTTGAACTGGTTCATTTGAACTGGTTCATTTGAACTGGTTCATTTGAACTGGTTCATTTGAACTGGTTCATTTGAACTGGTTCATTTGAACTGGTTCATTTGAACTGGTTCATTTGAACTGGTTCATTTGAACTGGTTCATTTGAACTGGTTCATTTGAACTTGGTTCATTTGAACTGGTTCATTTGAACTGGTTCATTTGAACTGGTTCATTTGAACTGGTTCATTTGAACTGGTTCATTTGAACTGGTTCATTTGAACTGGTTCATTTGAACTGGTTCATTTGAACTGGTTCATTTGAACTGGTTCATTTGAACTGGTTCATTTGAACTGGTTCATTTGAACTGGTTCATTTGAACTGGTTCATTTGAACTGGTTCATTTGAACTGGTTCATTTGAACTGGTTCATTTGAACTGGTTCATTTGAACTGGTTCATTTGAACTGGTTCATTTGAACTGGTTCATTTGAACTGGTTCATTTGAACTGGTTCATTTGAACTGGTTCATTTGAACTGGTTCATTTGAACTGGTTCATTTAACTGGTTCATTTGAACTGGTTCATTTGAACTGGTTCATTTGAACTGGTTCATTTGAACTGGTTCAAACTGAATGAACTGGTTCATTTGAACTGGTTCATTTGAACTGGTTCATTTGAACTGGTTCATTTGAACTGGTTCATTTGAACTGGTTCATTTGAACTGGTTCATTTGAACTGGTTCATTTGAACTGGTTCATTTGAACTGGTTCATTTGAACTGGTTCATTTGAACTGGTTCATTGAACTGGTTCATTTGAACTGGTTCATTTGAACTGGTTCATTTGAACTGGTTCATTTGAACTGGTTCATTTGAACTGGTTCATTTGAACTGGTTCATTTGAACTGGTTCATTTGAACTGGTTCATTTGAACTGGTTCATTTGAACTGGTTCATTTGAACTGGTTCATTTGAACTGGTTCATTTGAACTGGTTCATTTGAACTGGTTCATTTGAACTGGTTCATTTGAACTGGTTCATTTGAACTGGTTCATTTGAACTGGTTCATTTGAACTGGTTCATTTGAACTGGTTCATTTGAACTGGTTCATTTGACATGGTTCATTTGAACTGGTTCATTTGAACTGGTTCATTTGAACTGGTTCATTTGAACTGGTTCATTTGAACTGGTTCATTGAACTGGTTCATTTGAACTGGTTTTTTTTAACTGGTTCATTTGAACTGGTTCATTTGAACTGGTTCATTTGAACTGGTTCATTTGAACTGGTTCATTTGAACTGGTTCATTTGAACTGGTTCATTTGAACTGGTTCATTTGAACTGGTTCATTTGAACGGATTCATTTGAACTGGTTCATTTGAACTGGTTCATATGAACTGGTTCATTTGAACTGGTTCATTTGAACTGGTTCATTTGAACTGGTTCATTTGAACTGGTTCATTGAACTGGTTCATTTGAACTGGTTCATTTGAACTGGTTCATTTGAACTGGTTCATTTGAACTGGTTCATTTGAACTGGTTCATTTGAACTGGTTCATTTGAACTGGTTCATTTGAACTGGTTCATTTGAACTGGTTCATTTGAACTGGTTCATTTGAACTGTTTCATTTGAACGGTTCATTTGAACTGGTTCATTTGAACTGGTTCATTTGAACTGGTTCATTTGAACTGGTTCATTTGAACTGGTTCATTTGAACTGGTTCATTTGAACTGGTTCATTTGAACTGGTTCATTTGAACTGGTTCATTTGAACTGGTTCATTTGAACTGGTTCATTTGAACTGGTTCATTTGAACTGGTTCATTTGAACTGGTTCATTTGAACTGGTTCATTTGAACTGGTTCATTTGAACTGGTTCATTTGAACTGGTTCATTTGAACTGGTTCAGTTGAACTGGTTCATTTGAACGGTTCATTTGAACTGGTTCATTTGAACTGGTTCATTTGATCTGGTTCATTGAACTGGTTCATTTGAACTGGTTCATTTGAACTGGTTCATTTGAACTGGTTCATTTGAACTGGTTCATTTGAACTGGTTCATTTGAACTGGTTCATTGAACTGGTTCATTTGAACTGGTTCATTTGAACTGGTTCATTTGAACTGGTTCATTTGAACTGGTTCATTTGAACTGGTTCATTTGAACGGATTCATTTGAACTGGTTCATTTGAACTGGTTCATTTGAACTGGTTCATTTGAACTGGTTCATTTGAACTGGTTCATTTGAACTGGTTCATTTGAACTGGTTCATTTGAACGGTTCATTTGAACTGGTTCATTTGAACTGGTTCATTTGAACTGGTTTCATTTGAACTGGTTCATTTGAACTGGTTCATTTGAACTGGTTCATTTGAACAAGTTCATTTGAACTGGTTCATTTGAACTGGTTCATTTGAACTGGTTCATTTGAACTGGTTCATTTGAACTGGTTCATTTGAACTGGTTCATTTGAACTGGTTCATTTGAACTGGTTCATTTGACTGGTTCATTTGAACTGGTTCATTTGAACTGGTTCATTTGAACTGGTTCATTTGAACTGGTTCATTTGAACTGGTTCATTTGAACTGGTTCATTTGAACTGGTTCATTTGAACTGGTTCATTTGAACTGGTTCATTTGAACTGGTTCATTTGAACTAGTTCATTTGAACTGGTTCATTTGAACTGGTTCATTTGAACTGGTTTTTTGAACTGGTTCATTTGAACTGGTTCATTTGAACTGGTTCATTTGAACTGGTTCATTTGAACTGGTTCATTTGAACTGGTTCATTTGAACTGGTTCATTTGAACTGGTTCATTTGAACTGGTTCATTTGAACTGGTTAATTTGAACTGGTTCATTTGAACTGGTTCATTTGAACTGGTTCATTTGAACTGGTTCATTTGAAC
>NW_022045808.1:0-40688 GCF_003285905.1 Drosophila hydei
AAAAGCTGATTGCTATATATGAATTGACTGACTGACAAAAAGCTGATTGCTATATATGAAGTGACTGACTGACAAAAGCTGATTGCTATATATGACTGACTGACAAAAAGCTGATTGCTATATATGAAGTGACTGACTGACAAAAGCTGATTGCTATAAATGATATGACTGACTGACACAAAGCTGATTGCTATATATGAAGTGACTGACTGACAAAGCTGATTGCTATAAATGAAGTGACTGACTGACAAAAGCTGATTGCTCTATATGAAGTGACTGACAAAAGCTGATTGCTATATATGACTGACTGACTGATGATGTGACTGACTGACAAAAAGCTGATTGCTATAAATGATATGACTGACAAAAAGCTCATTGCTATGTATGAAGTGACTGACTGACAAAAAGCTGATTGCTAAAATTATATAACTGACCGACAAAAAGCTGATTGCTATATATGAAGTGACTGACTGACAAAAAGCTGATTGCTATATATGAAGTGACTGGCTGACAAAAAGCTGATTGCTATATATTAATTGACTGACTGACCAAAAGCTGATTGTTATATATGAAGTGACTGACTGACAAAAAGCTGATTGCTATATATGATATGACTGACTGACAAAATGCTGATTGCTACATATGAAGTGACTGACTGACAAAAGCTGATTGCTATAAATGATACGACTGACTGACAAAAAGCTGATTGCTATAAATGATATGACTGACTGACAAAAAGCTGATTGCTATATATGAAATGACTGACTGACAAAAAGCTGATTGCTATAAATTATATGACTGACTGACAAAAAGCTGATTGCTATAAATGATACGACTGACTGACAAAAAAGCTGATTGCTATATATAAAGTGACTGACTGACAAAAGCTAATTGCTATATATGAAGTGACTGACAAAAAGCTGATTGCTATATACTGACAAAAAGCTGATTGCTATATATGAAGTGACTGACTGACAAAAGCTGATTGCTATATATCACTGACTGACAAAAAGCTGATTGCTATATATGAAGTGACTGACTGACAGAAGCTGATTGCTATATATAAAGTGACCGACTGACAAAAGCTGATTGCTCTATATGAAGTGACTGACTGACAAAAGCTGATTGCTATATATGAAGTGACTGACTGACAAAAGCTGATTGCTATGTATGAAGTGACTAACTGACAGAAAGCTGATTGCTATAAATGAAATAACTGACTGACAAAAGCTGATTGCTATATATGAAGTGACTGACTGACAAAAAGCTGATTGCTTTATATGAAGTGATTGACTAACAAAAAGCTGATTGCTATATATGAAGTGACTGACTGACAAAAAGCTGATTGCTATATATGAAGTGACTGACTGACAAAAAGCTGATTGCTATATATGAAAAGACTGACTGACAAAAGCTGATTGCTATATATGAAGTGACTAACAAAAAGCTGATTGCTATATATGAATTGACTGACTGACAAAAAGCTGATTGGTATATATGAAGTGACTGACTGACAAAAAGCTGATTGCTATATATGACTGACTGACAAAAAGCTGATTGCTATATATGAAGTGACTGACTGACAAAAAGCTGATTGCTATATATGATATGACTGACTGACAAAAAGCTGATTGCTATATATGAAGTGACTGACTGACAAAAGCTGATTGCTATATATGAAGTGACTGACTGACAAAAAGCTGATTGCTATATATGAAGTGACTGACTGACAAAAATCTGATTGCTATATATGAAGTGACTGACTGACAAAAAGCTGATTGCTATATATGAAGTGACTGACTGACAAAAGCTGATTGCTATATATGACTGACTAACAAAAAGCTGATTGGAATATATGATATGACTGACTGACAAAAGCTGATTGCTATATATGAAGTGACTGACAAAAAGCTCATTGCCATGTATGAAGTGACTGACTGACAAAAAGCTGATTGCTAAAATTATATAACTGACCGACATAAAGCTGATTGCTATATATGAAGTGACTGACTGACAAAAAGCTGATTGCTATATATGAAGTGACTGGCTGACAAAAAGCTGATTGCTATATATAAATTGACTGACTGACAAAAAGCTGATTGCTATATATGAAGTGACTGACTGAAAAAAAGCTGATTGCTATATATGATAAGACTGACTGACAAAATGCTGATTGCTATATATGAAGTGACTGACTGACAAAAGCTGATTGCTATAAATGATAGGACTGACTGACAAAAAGCTGATTGCTCTAAATGATATGACTGACTGACAAAAGGCTGATTGCTATATATGAAATGACTGATTTACAAAAAGCTGATTGCTATAAATTATATGACTGACTGACAAAAAACTGATTGCTATAAATGATACGACTGACTGACAAAAGCTGATTGCTATATATCACTGACTGACAAAAAGCTGATTGCTATATATGAAGTGACTGACTGACAAAAAGCTGATTGCTATATATGATATGACTGACTGACACAAAGCTGATTGCTATATATGAAGTGACTGACTGACAAAAGCTGATTGCCATATATGAAGTGACTGACTGACAAAGCTGATTGCTCTATATGAAGTGACTGACAAAAGCTGATTGCTATATATGACTGACTGACTGATGATGTGACTGACTGACAAAAAGCTGATTGCTATAAATGACTGACTGACAAAAAGCTGATTGCTATAAATTATATGACTGACTGACAAAAAGCTGATTGCTTAAATGATACGACTGACTGACAAAAAGCTGATTGCTATACATAAAGTGACTGACTGACAAAAAGCTAATTGCCATATATGAAGTGACTGACTGACTAAAAGCTGATTGCTATATATGAAGTGACTGACAAAAAGCTGATTGCTATATATGAATTGACTGACTGACAAAAAGCTGATTGCTATATATGAAGTGACTGACTGACAAAAGCTGATTGCTATATATCACTGACTGACAAAAAGCTGATTGCTATATATGAAGTGACTGACTGACAAAAAGCTGATTGCTATATATGATATGACTGACTGACACAAAGCTGATTGCTATATATGAAGTGACTGACTGACAAAAGCTGATTGCTATAAATGAAGTGACTGACTGACAAAAGCTGATTGCTCTATATGAAGTGACTGACAAAAGCTGATTGCTATATATGACTGACTGACTGATGATGTGACTGACTGACAAAAAGCTGATTGCTATAAATGATATGACTGACAAAAAGCTCATTGCTATGTATGAAGTGACTGACTGACAAAAAGCTGATTGCTAAAATTATATAACTGACCGACAAAAAGCTGATTGCTATATATGAAGTGACTGACTGACAAAAAGCTGATTGCTATATATGAAGTGACTGGCTGACAAAAGCTGATTGCTATATATTAATTGACTGACTGACCAAAAGCTGATTGTTATATATGAAGTGACTGACTGACAAAAAGCTGATTGCTATATATGATATGACTGACTGACAAAATGCTGATTGCTACATATGAAGTGACTGACTGACAAAAGCTGATTGCTATAAATGATACGACTGACTGACAAAAAGCTGATTGCTATAAATGATATGACTGACTGACAAAAAGCTGATTGCTATATATGAAATGACTGACTGACAAAAAGCTGATTGCTATAAATTATATGACTGACTGACAAAAAGCTGATTGCTATAAATGATACGACTGACTGACAAAAAGCTGATTGCTATATATAAAGTGACTGACTGACAAAAAGCTAATTGCTATATATGAAGTGACTGACAAAAAGCTGATTGCTATATACTGACAAAAAGCTGATTGCTATATATGAAGTGACTGACTGACAAAAGCTGATTGCTATATATCACTGACTGACAAAAAGCTGATTGCTATATATGAAGTGACTGACTGACAGAAGCTGATTGCTATATATAAAGTGACCGACTGACAAAAGCTGATTGCTCTATATGAAGTGACTGACTGACAAAAGCTGATTGCTATATATAAAGTGACTGACTGACAAAAGCTGATTACTATATATGACTGACTGACTGATGATGTGACTGACTGACAAAAAGCTGATTGCTATAAATGATATGACTGACAAAAAGCTCATTGCTATATATGAAGTGACTGACTGACAAAAAGCTGATTGCTAAAATTATATGACTGACTGACAAAAAGCTGATTGCTATAAATGATATGACTGACAAAAAGCTCATTGCTATATATGAAGTGACGGACTGACGAAAAGCTGATTGTTATATATGAAGTAACTGACTGACGAAAAGCTGATTGCTATAAATGATATGACTGACAAAAAGCTCATTGCTATATATGAAGTGACTGACTGACAAAAAGCTGATTGCTAAAATTATTTGACCGACTGACAAAAAGCTGATTGCTATATATGAAGTGACTGACTGACAAAAAGCTGATTGCTATATATGAAGTGACTGACTGACAAAAAGCTGATTGCTTTATATGAAGTGACTGACAAAAAGCTGATTGCTATATATCAAAAGCTGATTGCTATAAATTTTATGACTGACTGACAGAAAGCTGATTGCTATAAATAAAATTACTGTCTGACAAAAAGCTGATTGCTATATATGAATTGACTGACTGACAAAAAGCTGATTGCTATATATGAATTGACTGACTGACAAAAAGCTTATTGCTATATATAAAGTGACTGACTGACAAAAAGCTGATTGCTATATATGAAATGACTGACTGACAAAAAGCTGATTGCTATAAATTATATGACTGACTGACAAAAAGCTGATTGCTATAAATGATACGACTGACTGACAAAAAGCTGATTGCTATATATAAAGTGACTGACTGACAAAAAGCTAATTGCTATATATGAAGTGACTGACTGACTAAAAGCTGGTTGCTATATATGAAGTGACTGACAAAAAGCTGGTTGCTATATACTGACAAAAAGCTGATTGCTATATATGAAGTGACTGACTGACCAAAGCTGATTGCTATATATCACTGACTGACAAAAGCTGATTGCTATATATGAAGTGACTGACTGACAAAAGCTGATTGCTATATATGAAGTGACTGACTGACAAAAGCTGATTGCTCTATATGAAGTGACTGACTGACAAAAGCTGATTACTATATATGACTGACTGACTGATGATGTGACTGACTGACAAAAAGCTGATTGCTAAAATTATATGACTGACTGACAAAAAGCTGATTGCTATAAATGATCTGACTGACAAAAAGCTCATTGCTATATATGAAGTGACGGACTGACGAAAAGCTGATTGCTATATATGAAGTGACTGACTGACGAAAAGCTGATTGCTATAAATGATTTGACTGACAAAAAGCTCATTGCTATATATGAAGTGACTGACTGACAAAAAGCTGATTGCTAAAATTATATGACCGACTGACAAAAAACTGATTGCTATATATGAAGTGACTGACTGACAAAAAGCTGATTGCTATATATGAAGTGACTGACAAAAAGCTGATTGCTATATATCAAAAGCTATGACAAAAAGCTCATTGCTATATGTAAAGTGACTGACTGACAATAAGCTGATTGCTATAAATGATACGACTGACTGACAAAAAGCTGATTTCTATAAATGATATGACTGACCGACAAAAAGCTGATTGCTATATAAGAAGTGACTGACTGACAAAAAGCTGATTGCTATAAATTATATGACTGACTGACATAAAGTTCATTGATATATATAAAGTGACTGACTGACAAAAAGCTGATTGCTATAAATGATACGACTGTCTGACAAAAAGCTGATTGCTATATATGAAGTGACTGACTGACAAAAAGCCAATTGCTATATATGAAGTGACTGACTGACTGAGAGCTGATTGCTATATATGAAGTGACTGACAAAAAGCTGATTGCTATATATGATATTACTGACTGACAAAAAGCTGATTGCTATATATGAAGTGACTGACTGACAAAAGCTGATTGCTATGTATGAAGTGACTAACTGACAGAAAGCTGATTGCTATAAATGAAATAACTGACTGACAAAAAGCTGATTGCTATATATGAAGTGACTGACTGACAAAAAGCTGATTGCTTTATATGAAGTGACTGACTAACAAAAAGCTGATTGCTATATCTGAAGTGACTGACTGACAAAAAGCCGATTGCTATATATGAAGTGACTGACTGACAAAAAGCTGATTGCTATATATGAAGTGACTGACTGACAAAAGCTGATTGCTATATATGAAGTGACTAACAAAAAGCTGATTGCTAAAATGGTCAGCTTAAAAATGCATAAGCTAATCGATGAATAGTAAATTTAACTGTTACTTTAACATGCATGTTAAATAGAAGTTTACTTTATTTATATTAGCTTGCATAACTATTCAAATAAAAAAGAGCGCCATATATTAAATTTACAAGGAACTTTAGCATGCATGTTGTAATTTTACTAATGTTTGCTTTGCACTTAAACCGATTTAAAGCAGTTGTAGCAGTTAATTTTGATTCGCTTCTTCTATGCACTTCTCACAAACAGTTGAGCATGAAGTGCCTCCTACACTACTCGAGATTGTCGCATCAAATCAGTCTGGCAGTGAATGTTGACTGACTGACAAAAAGCTGATTGCTATATATGAAGTGACTGACTGACAAAAAGCTGATTGCTATATATGATATGACTGACTGACAAAAAGCTGATTGCTATATATGAAGTGACTGACTGACAAAAGCTGATTGCTATATATGAAGTGACTGACTGACAAAAAGCTGATTGCTATATATGAAGTGACTGACTGACAAAAATCTGATTGCTATATAAGAAGTGACTGACTGACAAAAAGCTGATTGCTATATATGAATTGACTGACTGACAAAAAGCTGATTGCTATATATGAAGTGACTAACTGACAAAAAGCTGATTGCTATATATGATATGACTGACTGACAAAAAGCTGATTGCTATATATGAAGTGACTGACTGACAAAAGCTGATTGCTATGTATGAAGTGACTAACTGACAGAAAGCTGATTGCTATAAATGAAATAACTGACTGACAAAAAGCTGATTGCTATATATGAAGTGACTGACTGACAAAAAGCTGATTGCTTTATATGAAGTGACTGACTAACAAAAAGCTGATTGCTATATATGAAGTGACTGACTGACAAAAAGCCGATTGCTATATATGAAGTGACTGACTGACAAAAAGCTGATTGCTATATATGAAGTGACTGACTGACAAAAGCTGATTGCTATATATGAAGTGACTAACAAAAAGCTGATTGCTAAAATGGTCAGCTTAAAAATGCATAAGCTAATCGATGAATAGTAAATTTAACAGTTACTTTAACATGCATGTTAAATAGAAGTTTACTTTATTTATATTAGCTTGCATAACTATTCAAATAAAAAAGAGCGCCATATATTAAATTTACAAGGAACTTTAGCATGCATGTTGTAATTTTACTAATATTTGCTTTGCACTTAAACCGATTTAAAGCAGTTGTAGCAGTTAATTTTGATTCGCTTCTTCTATGCACTTCTCACAAACAGTTGAGCATGAAGTGCCTCCTACACTACTCGAGATTGTCGCATCAAATCAGTCTGGCAGTGAATGTTGACTGACTGACAAAAAGCTGATTGGTATATATGAAGTGACTGACTGACAAAAAGCTGATTGCTATATATGACTGACTGACAAAAAGCTGATTGCTATATATGAAGTGACTGACTGACAAAAAGCTGATTGCTATATATGATATGACTGACTGACAAAAAGCTGATTGCTATATATGAAGTGACTGACTGACAAAAGCTGATTGCTATATATGAAGCGACTGACTGACAAAAAGCTGATTGCTATATATGAAGTGACTGACTGACAAAAATCTGATTGCTATATATGAAGTGACTGACTGACAAAAAGCTGATTGCTATATATGAAGTGACTGACTGACAAAAGCTGATTGCTATATATGACTGACTAACAAAAAGCTGATTGGAATATATGATATGACTGACTGACAAAAGCTGATTGCTATATATGAAGTGACTGACTGACAAACGCTGATTGCTATATATGAAGTGACTGACTGACAAAAAGCTGATTGCTATATATGAATTGACTGACTGACAAAAAGCTGATTGCTATATATGAAGTGACTGACTGACAAAAAGCTGATTGCTATAAATGATATGACTGACTGAAAAAAAGCTGATTGCTATATATGAAGTGACTGACTGATAAAAGCTGATTGCTATATATGAAGTGACTGACAAAAAGCTGATTGCTATATATGAATTGACTGACTGACAAAAAGCTGATTGCTATATATGAAGTGACTGACTGACAAAAGCTGATTGCTATATATGAAGTGACTGACTGACTGAAAGCTGATTGCTATATATGAAGTGACTGACAAAAAGCTGATTGCTATATATGAATTGACTGACTGACAAAAAGCTGATTGCTATATATGAAGTGACTAACTGGCAAAAAGCTGATTGCTATATATGATATGACTGACTGACAAAAAGCTGATTGCTATATATGAAGTGACTGACTGACAAAAGCTGATTGCGATGTATGAAGTGACTAACTGACAGAAAGCTGATTGCTATAAATTAAATAACTGACTGACAAAAAGCTGATTGCTATATATGAAGTGACTGACTGACAAAAAGCTGATTGCTTTATATGAAGTGACTGACTAACAAAAAGCTGATTGCTATATATGAAGTGACTGACTGACAAAAAGCCGATTGCTATATATGAAGTGACTGACTGACAAAAAGCTGATTGCTATATATGAAGTGACTGACTGACAAAAGCTGATTGCTATATATGAAGTGACTAACAAAAAGCTGATTGCTAAAATGGTCAGCTTAAAAATGCATAAGCTAATCGATGAATAGTAAATTTAACAGTTACTTTAACATGCATGTTAAATAGAAGTTTACTTTATTTATATTAGCTTGCATAACTATTCAAATAAAAAAGAGCGCCATATATTAAATTTACAAGGAACTTTAGCATGCATGTTGTAATTTTACTAATATTTGCTTTGCACTTAAACCGATTTAAAGCAGTTGTAGCAGTTAATTTTGATTCGCTTCTTCTATGCACTTCTCACAAACAGTTGAGCATGAAGTGCCTCCTACACTACTCGAGATTGTCGCATCAAATCAGTCTGGCAGTGAATGTTGACTGACTGACAAAAAGCTGATTGGTATATATGAAGTGACTGACTGACAAAAAGCTGATTGCTATATATGACTGACTGACAAAAAGCTGATTGCTATATATGAAGTGACTGACTGACAAAAAGCTGATTGCTATATATGATATGACTGACTGACAAAAAGCTGATTGCTATATATGAAGTGACTGACTGACAAAAGCTGATTGCTATATATGAAGTGACTGACTGACAAAAAGCTGATTGCTATATATGAAGTGACTGACTGACAAAAATCTGATTGCTATATATGAAGTGACTGACTGACAAAAAGCTGATTGCTATATATGAAGTGACTGACTGACAAAAGCTGATTGCTATATATGACTGACTAACAAAAAGCTGATTGGAATATATGATATGACTGACTGACAAAAGCTGATTGCTATATATGAAGTGACTGACTGACAAAAGCTGATTGCTATATATGAAGTGACTGACTGACAAAAAGCTGATTGCTATATATGAATTGACTGACTGACAAAAAGCTGATTGCTATATATGAAGTGACTGACTGACAAAAAGCTGATTGCTATAAATGATATGACTGACTGAAAAAAAGCTGATTGCTATATATGAAGTGACTGACTGACAAAAGCTGTTTGCTATATATGACTGACTAACAAAAAGCTGATTGGAATATATGATATGACTGACTGACAAAAGCTGATTGCTATATATGAAGTGACTGACTGACAAAAGCTGATTACTATATATGAAGTGACTGACTGACAAAAAGCTGATTGCTATATATGAGTTGACTGACTGACAAAAAGCTGATTGCTATATATGAAGTGACTGACTGACAAAAGCTGATTGCTATATATCACTGACTGACAAAAAGCTGATTGCTATATATGAAGTGACTGACTGACAAAAAGCTGACTGACAAAAGCTGATTGCTATATATGACTGACTGATGATGTGACTGACTGACAAAAAGCTGATTTCTATAAATGATATGACTGACAAAAAGCTCATTGCTATGTATGAAGTGACTGACTGACAAAAAGCTGATTGCTAAAATTATATAACTGACCGACAAAAAGCTGATTGCTATATATGAAGTGACTGACTGACAAAAAGCTGATTGCTATATATGAAGTGACTGGCTGACAAAAAGCTGATTGCTATATATTAATTGACTGACTGACCAAAAGCTGATTGCTATATATGAAGTGACTGACTGACAAAAAGCTGATTGCTATATATGATATGACTGACTGACAAAATGCTGATTGCTATATATGAAGTGACTGACTGACAAAAGCTGATTGCTATAAATGGTACGACTGACTGACAAAAAGCTGATTGCTATAAATGATATGACTGACTGACAAAAAGCTGATTGCTATATATGAAATGACTGACTGACAAAAAGCTAATTGCTATAAATTATATGACTGACTGACAAAAAGCTGATTGCTATAAATGATACGACTGACTGACAAAAAGCTGATTGCTATATATAAAGTGACTGACTGACAAAAAGCTGATTGCTATATACTGACAAAAAGCTGATTGCTATATATGAAGTGACTGACTGACAAAAAGCCGATTGCTATATATGAAGTGACTGACTGACAAAAAGCTGATTGCTATATATGAAGTGACTGACTGACAAAAGCTGATTGCTATATATGAAGTGACTAACAAAAAGCTGATTGCTAAAATGGTCAGCTTAAAAATGCATAAGCTAATCGATGAATAGTAAATTTAACAGTTACTTTAACATGCATGTTAAATAGAAGTTTACTTTATTTATATTAGCTTGCATAACTATTCAAATAAAAAAGAGCGCCATATATTAAATTTACAAGGAACTTTAGCATGCATGTTGTAATTTTACTAATATTTGCTTTGCACTTAAACCGATTTAAAGCAGTTGTAGCAGTTAATTTTGATTCGCTTCTTCTATGCACTTCTCACAAACAGTTGAGCATGAAGTGCCTCCTACACTACTCGAGATTGTCGCATCAAATCAGTCTGGCAGTGAATGTTGACTGACTGACAAAAAGCTGATTGGTATATATGAAGTGACTGACTGACAAAAAGCTGATTGCTATATATGACTGACTGACAAAAAGCTGATTGCTATATATGAAGTGACTGACTGACAAAAAGCTGATTGCTATATATGATATGACTGACTGACAAAAAGCTGATTGCTATATATGAAGTGACTGACTGACAAAAGCTGATTGCTATATATGAAGTGACTGACTGACAAAAAGCTGATTGCTATATATGAAGTGACTGACTGACAAAAATCTGATTGCTATATATGAAGTGACTGACTGACAAAAAGCTGATTGCTATATATGAAGTGACTGACTGACAAAAGCTGATTGCTATATATGACTGACTAACAAAAAGCTGATTGGAATATATGATATGACTGACTGACAAAAGCTGATTGCTATATATGAAGTGACTGACTGACAAAAGCTGATTGCTATATATGAAGTGACTGACTGACAAAAAGCTGATTGCTATATATGAATTGACTGACTGACAAAAAGCTGATTGCTATAAATGATATGACTGACTGAAAAAAAGCTGATTGCTATATATGAAGTGACTGACTGATAAAAGCTGATTGCTATATATGAAGTGACTGACAAAAAGCTGATTGCTATATATGAATTGACTGACTGACAAAAAGCTGATTGCTATATATGAAGTGACTGACTGACAAAAGCTGATTGCTATATATCACTGACTGACAAAAAGCTGATTGCTATATATGAAGTGACTGACTGACAAAAAGCTGACTGACAAAAGCTGATTGCTATATATGACTGACTGACTGATGATGTGACTGACTGACAAAAAGCTGATTGCTATAAATGATATTACTGACAAAAAGTTCATTGCTATGTATGAAGTGACTGACTGACAAAAAGCTGATTGCTAAAATTATATAACTGACCGACAAAAAGCTGATTGCTATATATGAAGTGACTGACTGACAAAAAGCTGATTGCTATATATGAAGTGACTGACTGACTGAAAGCTGATTGCTATATATGAAGTGACTGACAAAAAGCTGATTGCTATATATGAATTGACTGACTGACAAAAAGCTGATTGCTATATATGAAGTGACTGACAAAAAGCTGATTGCTATATATGAAGTGACTAACTGACAAAGAGCTGATTGCTATATATGATATGACTGACTGACAAAAAGCTGATTGCTATATATGAAGTGACTGACTGACAAAAGCTGATTGATATGTATGAAGTGACTAACTGACAGAAAGCTGATTGCTATAAATGAAATAGTAGTAAGGAACTGTCTGTTTTGGAGCGGAAGTCTGTTTTGGAGCGGAAGTGACGTCACATCCGGTTTAGATAAGGTTTTTTGGGAGTGGAAGTCTGTTTTGGAGCGGAAATCTGTTTTGGAGCGGAAGTCTGTTTTGAAGTGGAAGTGACGTCATATCCTGTTTGTATATTTTTTTTTCAAGGTCACGTGATGACTTAACAACAATAACAACAAACATAACTCCTACATCTCATGGTAATTTTGTTCAAGATCACGTGGTGGCTCAACAACAATAGCTTGAGATAAGAACGTGATGACTCAGCAACAATAGTTTGAGATAAGGGTGGAGGCGACGCGTGGAGCCAAGATCAAGGTCAGCAGCCAAGATCAAGGCCAGCAAAGCCAAGTTTGAGATAAGGGGGCGTGAGAGTTTTTTGTGAGTGATATGCATGCGTAAAAACATAAAACAAAAAAAAAGTTGTGATAAGGGGTAGTGATGGCGCGTGGGACCAAGATCAAGGGCAGCAAAGCCAAGCTTGAGATAAGGTATGCATACGTAAAAACAAAAAAATGTTGTGATAATGAGGGTGATGGCGCGTGGAGTGTGAGAAAAAATAAGAAGAAATGCTTACTAAAATAACCAAAAGAGGTTTTAGAATAGCTTTACATTTTCGGGAAATCACTTCATTGACAAGCGCAAGTGAGTGAGTGTAGTGTTTCTGAAAAAATGGTGCGATATTGCATAACGTGTAATCTGCGTGTAAATAAAACTCGATGGAGCAATCATCTTCGAACAAACGAGCACAAGAATAACGCGTTTAAGTCGTTGGATGGACGTGTAAAGCTGTCTTCGAGCGGCTTTCAAAACCGCATCTGTACATATCGTTTTGAGAGTGCTAATAACTCTCCCAACAAAGAAACTATTCAATTGCCTGAGGACTTTCTCGCTGAAGCTGGAGATTCATTAATACCAATTTTGGAGAGATGTCTGGGGCTTCATACAGCATGCAAAATTAACTTTGAGCTGTTTGGGGAGTACATGAAAACGAAGGATGATGAAATATTAATAATGACGAAATCACACCAAACACCAATGGTGATAATTACAATGGGGAGCGATTTAGAGAAAGTCTATGTAGAGCAGGCAATGATGATAAACACAAAAATGGATGAGTTCCAAGAGCGTGATAGTGGTTGGACTCTTACAAGAATTCTCCACATCGAGATGAACATCAACAAATACACCCCGTTAAAAGGCTCAAGCTATATCAAAGTTCCAAAAAGTCTTGCATCCAAAAGAGCGTTAATAAATGTGTGCAACTCTGATGAGTTTTGTTTCAAGTGGGCTGTGATAGCCGCTCTGAAGCCCACTAAAACCCACAGTCAGAGCTGTTCTTCGTACCACATTGTTGATATAAGGAGTACTTTGATTCAAATAGATGCTTCGCTGACTCTCAACTTCACTGACCTGGAATTCCCTCTCAAGGTGCAAGACATAAAAAAATTTGAGCACCAAAACAATGAATTGAGTGTAAACGTGTTTGGCTTTGATTCAGAAAAGAACGTGGTGATTGGACCCCTCTACCTATCTTCGAAGAGAAAGAAAATACACATTAATCTATTGTTGTTGGAGGGAGCAACTAATTCACATTATGTTTTTATTAAGAGCCTATCAAGGTATGTATGTGTGCGCTTACATATTTTAAATACAATTTTTACTTTCAACAGACTTGTACGAAGCCAGCTTACTTCCAACACAGCAAAGTTATACTTTTGCGATATTTGCCTGAACTATTCGAAGGATGTGAGCACACACCCCTCAGACTGCAGTGAAATGGTATCAGTACTCCCCACTGAAGGTACAGAGCCTCTTAGATTTAAGAACTTTCTTAATAGCATGGCTGTACCATTTGTGGTATATGCTGACTTTGAATGTAGCCTGCGACCTGTAAATGAATGTGTGAGTGAGAATGTAGTTATTGTACATGAGCATATTCCTGTAGCCTATGCCTATTATCTTAAATGCACATTTAACCCAAGACTAGATAGGTTTGCAATACACACAGCAAAAGATGCGGGTGAACATTTCATAAATTCATTGATATCTGATGTCATTATGCTTTACAGGAATTATCTAAGTATCATAAAGCCCCTTACAATGAGTGTGGAAGAAGAGAAAATATTTCAAGATGCAGTTAATTGCCATATATGCAATAAGCCTTTATTAGATGATAGAGTTAGAGATCATTGTCATTTGAAAGGCTCGTTTAGAGGGGCAGCACACGCTGCATGCAATCTTTCATATAAAACCCCCACTTTTATTCCAATTTTCTTTCATAATTTCTCGCGATATGATGCACACTTGTTTGTGCGAGAGTTATCTAAAGTTCCAGGTGAAATCAAAGTTCTCCCCTTAAATAAGGAGCTTTACATTTCTCTTTCGAAATTCATATATGTTGAGGACACAAAACTTGAATTGAGATTTCTAGATTCGTTTCGCTTTATGCCTGCGAGTCTAGATGCTCTAAGTTCAAACTTAGAAATGAAGGATCTGTTGAGTACTAAACGTTTCTTTCCTAATGACGGACATCAATTGAATTTAATGCGCAGAAAAGGTGTATTCCCATATGAATATTTAGGCTCATTTGACCGCCTGCATGAGAACTCATTACCATCAAGAGAAATGTTTTTCAATAGACTCTCGAATAGTGAGTGTTCGGCTGAAGATTATCAGCATGCGCAAAGTGTTTGGAAAGTCTTTCGCTGTCAAACACTTAAAGACTATCTGGAATTATATTTGAAGACCGATGTGCTACTACTGACAGATGTTTTTGAAAATTTTCGCTCAATATGTATGAGTATTTACTCACTTGACCCAGCTCATTATTACACAACTCCAGGCTTATCATGGGATGCTATGTTAAAGTCAACAAAAATACAGTTGGAATTATTCACAGACATTGATATGCAGAGATTTATTCAAAGGGGTATTCGTGGAGGTCTGGTGCAATGCTCACAAAGGTATTCTCAAGCCAATCATAAGTACATGAATGACTATGATGAGTCGGCTCCCTCCCAGTATTTATGGTACTTAGATGCTAATAATTTGTATGGGTGGGCTATGTCTCAATATCTCCCATATGGAGGTTTCTCCTGGATGAGTGATGAGGAGATTCGCACATATAATGTGTTTGAGGCTAATGAAGAATCTGAATATGGGTATATTCTTGAGGTAGATTTAAATTATCCACTCAATTTACATGATTCACATAATGATTTACCGTTTTGTCCCAGAAATCAGAAGCCAACAGCATTGTCTACTGTTAAAAAGCTTATTGCTGACTTGAATCCAAAATATAAGTACCCCATCCACTATAGGAATTTGCAGCAATGCGTTCGGAATGGTCTGGAGCTAAGTAAAATTCATAGAATTTTAAGGTTTAAGCAATCTCCTTGGCTAAAAAAATATATTGATATAAATACACATTATAGAACGCAAGCCAAAACGAGCTTTGAGAAAGATTTTTTTTAAATTGCTAAACAATGCTGTGTTTGGTAAAACAATGGAGAATGTAGAGAATAGGAAAAATATAAAGTTAGTGTGCTCATGGGAGACTACGAATTGTAATTATCTCGGTGCCAGAGCATTAATCTCAAAAGCAAATTTCCATAGCTCCGCTCGATTTTCCGAGAATATGTATGCAATACAAATGAGCCGACTATATAATTTATATGATAAACCCATATATTTAGGATTCTGCGTTCTAGATCTCTCAAAATTTAAAATGTACGATTTTCACTATAACTATATGCTTCCAAAATTTCAAGATAAACTAACATTAAATTATATGGACACTGACTCATTCATATACACCATTCGAGTTAATGATTTGTATGCTGATATTCGCGACGACGTTGAGAGGAGGTTCGATACATCTGAATATCCACCAGAGTTGGCAGAAAAGTACAAAATACTGAGATGCAATAAGAAAGTACTAGGTATGATGAAAGATGAAAATAATGGAAAGATAATGACTGAGTTTATAGGTTTACGTCCCAAAATGTACTCATTGCGCAATGAAGATGGTGGTTGTGTGAAAAAGGCGAAGGGTATCAAAAGATCTATATTAAAAGGCTTAAGCATCCAACATTTTTCAGACTGTTTGTTCAAAAATAAAACGTATACAACCAATGACATGTTCATTTTTAAGTCCAAATTACATAAATTGTATACACAAAAAATTACTAAGGTAGCTTTAAGCGCGAGCGATGATAAGAGATATATAAAGAGTGATCACATAAATACTTATGCATGGGGACATTATAAAATTGCAAATTAATGAAAAAAAATAAAATAAAATAAACGTTATAAAACTTATACACATCTTTTTTTATTTGGTGGGCAACACTAGCATACATTTGGGATAGTCTTGAGCTCATATCAGCTGTCAAAATAGCTGTGGTGAGCAATGCTCAAAAACTTTTACTTATAAGCTTTCAGGCGTTTAAGTAAGACGTGAGTACTCATACGAAGTCTTCTGTTGCGGACTTTTATTTATTCACCAACATTGCCTGCAAATATCAGCAATAGAAGTATGGAGCTTCAGGCTAATGAAGTGACATCCACTTCCTTCCCTTTCACAATGTATTCTGCTAGAATTTCAAATATCAATCTAATATTACAAAATAATAGTGTATCATCTTCAACTGCACAATCAAATCTAATGGATTATACTGTTCCCGACACCACCAGCAGCAGCAGCAGCATCGTCCTCAGGAGTGATGATGATGATGATGATTACGTGCCAGAGACTGACATCGATAATGATGGTGAAATAGCTGAGGGAATTTTTAATAGAAATTATTGGGGGCATTATGCTCAACTACCATCTAATAATGACTATGAATAAAAAAAGTACATTAAATAAATTTGTGTTTTATTTTATATTTATTCAATATTCATTGTATATGTTTGAACATAATCTTTTACATTAATTAACCTAACATCCGAAATGTATTCATTATCAACCATATTGATTTGTTCAACTTCACCATTCGTCAGAATCCGTTCAGCTTGATACTCGTGATATTCATAGCATTCAATTTTTAGGAATCGTGATTCATAATTGCTGTTATATGTGCATCTAACAGTTAAATCAACTTCATTATAATGAAGTTTAAAATGACGATAAAATGGTCTGCTGCTCTCAATTATTCCAGATATATTACGTTCTTTCGCTACAAGGTCCTTCCTGAATACCTCAATCGCTTGATCTGCAGTGAAATACGATTGATTTGATCCTGCTAGAGGGGGCGGAGCCTCTGTAGTCGTTGTTGTTGTTGTTGTTGTTGTTGTTGTAGTGATTAGTGATACTTTTTCTACTTCAAAAGCATCGTAATCATTTTGATATGATTCGGGTAAAGTTTCACTTTGCTTCAAAAATTTGAAATTTAGCGATACTTTAACTCTATCATTGTTGGGTAATAGAACAAAGAAGTCTACATCCTTTACACTCGAGTCCTCACCAATCTGCACTGGTAGCGGAATTGCATGATAGCCTTGAAGGACTAAAGCTGCAATGAAGGACAGCAATATACTTTTCATTAGCATTTTTATGGGTGCACCAAACTTTTCAAGCTCTAAACAACGACTAACTCACCCACATTTTTTTTTTCAGCAGAATTTAAAGAACATTTCATCTTCGTCATCATAAATGATTTCACCACATTTTTTAATTTCTTGCATCAATCCATGAGTTATGTGCGTTAGAGAACCCCAACCATTTTACGAACGCTTTATCTCCTTTTTTGCGTAATACTTTCTCAACTAGATATGTGTGTGGGAATCGAGATTTTTGCAACTCTTCAGCGTAGAAGCCTCCTTTAATTGGATTTCCCTCATAGTCTTCTAATATGTATGTTGGCGGGTTGGTATTTTGCACTCTTATTATTTTAAAAACCTCAGTTGTCCAGTTGGGGGTATAGCCCTTTTCAAACGTATGCTTATATTTATTTATCCGCACATAATCATTCGCATGAAGTCGTAAACCAATAAATATTTTTTATTATTGTACACCCTGTTTAGTAATAGCTTTTCATTTGATTTATTGACTTCAATTGGTGCTATTTTGATTGTTCGATGAGGTCTTCTATTGTAGTTATCAATTAAATTTTTATAGATATCAATCCAATGATATGATCCATTAAAACTAAACTCTTTCCACATCATTTCTTTAAGCGTTCTATTAAATCGTTCGACAATTGAAGCTTTTAAGCTGCTATATGTTGAATAATGATTAATATTATATTGAGTCATTAACTGTTTAAATGACTTATTGAAAAACTCTTTGCCATCATCAGTTTGTAAGTTCTTGGGGATTCGACCCAACTTAAAAATATTTAACATTGCCTTAGCAACATCTTCTGCACTTTTGCTTTTAAGTGCTACACCCCAGGCAAATTTTGAGAACGTATCAATTACAGTTAGCAGAAATCGATGATTTTTATTTGATTTTGCATAATTACCCATTTCAACTAAATCTGCTTGCCAATGATTATCAATATGCTTCATGATAACTCTACGACGCCTAAAGTTTTTTCTTGATGGAGCATGAAGCTCGTTTATAATAGCTCTCTTGCTCATATTATTTTCTGCGTGTGTGTATGTGTGTGTGTCTGTGTATGCGTTTTATGCATCTAATAGTGTATTGGTGCTCTCTCACCCTCAATTACTAAAGTTTCTTTCTTTAGCTGAGATTTTGGTGTAGCAATATATTTGAATATAATATTCTCTAAATTAAATATTTTTTCTTGCAAGTCAGCAAGCTTTTCTGCATACGGAGTCCTAATATCTTCCTTATTCCTAGCTATCTGAAGATTAGTATTCTTTTCAACCCTACCTTCAAGTAGTGAATTTTCTTTTTTTATGTGAGTCAACAAATTCTGTTCAAGCGTTAAATTTTCTCTATGCATATAAGACATTAAACTTTGCTTCATTTCTCCGTTTGTCTTTTGAAAAATATTATAGTTAATTGTGTCTTTTCCTTCAATAGGCGGGGCAACATTTTTAAGACGTTTATTCTGAATATCAATGTTTTGATCGTAGTCCACAAACAACCCCACTCGCTTACTCCCATTTCGCTTGAAACTTTCTAAATTATTTTTTTCATTTGAATAACGCCCAAACTTGTCGACAGACATGTTGGGAATAAATGATTTTTAAATATGCATGCACATATATATGAAATACTCCTCACATCATCCACTTTTTCTTTTCAATAAAGAATCCAACGAATCATTTTTTTCTCTCTTCATCAATGTACCTGAGGAGAGAGCTTCTTAATGTATCAATACTTTTTTTATTTTCGCTAACAAAATATTCTCTTAACTCTTTATTCATATCTTCTATATACAATAATATAAAGTTTTTCACTTCGCTAGTAAAATCATTATTTCGAGTATTAGATTCTTCAAGCATTTCAGCCATTTTATTATTATTTGCATTAGTTTGAGAAGTTATGCTATTTAAACTATCTGCAATATATTTTTGAACTTCACTAACTTTATTATGTATTATGCGCTCTAAGTTTCCATTGTTTCGAATAATCGCATTTTGGGTGAATGTCTTATAATCAGCGGTTTCTTTTTTCACATTCGAAGAGTAATGCCCAAATTTATCGAGCCCCATTTTATTTCTTTTTAAACAATGAAGTTAGTATATAATGTTTGCTTCTCTAAGCTCCTCAATTATTGATATTATTTCATTATTATGGTTGCTGTGTCCAGCTCCTTGTGATGCGATTAGAAGTTTTAATCTATCTACAATTTCATTTGGGTCATCCCAATATATGTAATTGGATTTATTTTCATTCAACTTCATGAGCCCACTACCAGTAAGAAGTGATTTTGCTGGTTGCGATGCTGATAAAGGTGTAGATGAAGCAGTATCTGGGAATAGAACTCTAGCTGATAAAGGTGATGTTCTCGGGAAAAGTTTTTTAATTATATTTAAATATTTTTTAGAGCGATTGCCTTTAAGTTGACCATCAACCCTATTCTGTTTTCTATGAGCATTTGTTTCATTTAAAATATGCTTATAATTTTTCAGCTCTTCCAAATTATAATTATTTGGATCATTCTCATAAATTAAAGAATATAAACCAACAGTTAGCGGCCAATTTTCACCAGTCTCCTCCAATATAAATTTCCCATTTGAAATGTTAACTTTAGAATTCCCTAACCGCAAATCACCATTATCATCTTTATACGGTCCATATGCCTTATCAAGCATCTTTCTTCGAGCTAATTCACTTAAATTGAGTATTTTTTCATATTCATATTGTTGTGACTTTCCAATACTACCCATAGTAGCATCACCGAATTCATCGTTATCATCATCATCATCATCATCATCTGCATTATTATAATCATCATTAAAACCAGATTTTTCAGATGAATGATTTTTTGCTTCACGTCTATTTTCAGGTTTTGATATACTTGATAATGATTGTGATGGTGTTCGCCACTTTATATCTTCTTTTTTTATTTGTTTTTTGGGCGCTAACAAATTCTTATTTAATATTTCGCTTTTATTAACAAGTTTTTCTAGGGGAGTTGTTATTGGTTTTAGAGATTCTTCTAACTGTAGATCTGTTTCAGCTTTTCCTAACTTAATACTCTGAAATTTTCTCTTCAAAACTTTTCTAGTTTTCGCTAGATTACTTAATATATTTTCATTACTCATTTCTGTTGTTGGTAAGCTAGGTCAGTTCTACTGTGCACACTCACACATCAGTTTTATGAGCTTGGGGGCAGTTTTATCAGTTATAATGTGTGAGAGAGCGGTTTTATCGCATCTAAAAACAAAAAACAATTTATTGTTTGTTTGTGTATGTGTGTGTGTGTGCGTGTGTGTGTATGTGTGTATGAGCAGCTCTGTGGAGTACATCCGCACATTAGCTTAACAGGCTGATAACAGCTAAAGAGCTGTGCTGTTTGCTCTTATTGATGGCAGTTATAGAGCTGTTAGCTGTAAGCAGTTAAAGAGCTGTTGTTATGTGAAAGAATTAGATGATGTAATCACAATCACTTAAATAGTCTTCGTGACTCAATTGATACTGAAAGAGATATAGATATGTAATGCTTTTTTATAAATGAGAAAAACAAGAAAATTTTTTTTTTTTTTTTTTTTTTTTAAATATATTATCATAATTTTTATTGAGTATTAGCATTTAGATTACTTCTTAATGTTATATGCACAACGGGGTTTTTGGAACCTGGAACGACTCGTTTTACAACATTAAATTGTTTAGAGTTAAGGCTTTCAATAGTGGAATCATTAATATTGCTATATGATTTAGGTAGGAATAAAATGTAGTTAGGTAATTCCAAAGCTAGGGATGGACCATACGTTGTTTTTGCTCGCCATGCCTTTAGAACATTCATCTCTAGATTGAGCGGCATTTTCGTTTTATTTAACAATGCTTTCTCCCAGCGGGAGTTAAAATTTTGCAATGCGTTAATGTGATTTATCTTAACGTTTGGTGGTGGACTCTGCACTCCTCCAATGTCCTGCTGCTGTTCTCCACCATCTCCAGACATCTCCAAGTGGTGATGTGTAGAGTTGTCAAGCAATAAAATGTTTGGCTGAACGTGCTGATGATCCTCATGCATCATGATGGGGCGGTGCAGCTGACTCTCATGCACCATGAAGGACTGCTGCTGCTGACTCTCATGCTCCACAATGGGCTGCTCCTCACCACCTTCAGCTATCGACAGCTGATGTTGATCCTGGAGCACTTCATTAACCACCATCTGCTGTGGTGCATAGTTGTCAACTAGCAATGATGATGGTGATTGAGGCGAGGGCTCCTGATTCCGGCTCTGTTGACGGAGCCTTTTCCGTTGCGGTTCCTGAGCCGTCATTTTATACAGCACTTCCTGTTGCCTCTTCCGTTGTTCCTGGATTGCTGCTGCTGAAGTTGATGGGCCTTCCATTGTATATGATGCTTGCTTTACTAGCCTGAATTGAGACTAATTTAGTTTGTGCTAAGCCTCAGCCCTTTTTATAGCATTATATTTTTTTTTTTTTTTTTTATTTTTTTTATTTTTATGTATACATACATACTTATTATATTTCCGTTCTTAAATTTCTTTTTACATGCTTATTATATGTATATATATATATATATATATATATATATATATATATATATATATATATATATATATATATATATATATATATATATATATATATATATATATATATATATATATATATACTATATATATTTAGTAAACAACAGATTAGCCGTTCTTAAATCCCAGCAAACAACTGATAAATTATTCTGTTTGACCTTCGTTTATAATTTTATTGAGCAGCCGATTTTCGTTTTGCTGTCCTCTGCTGGCTGCAGCAACCACTCTATCCACTATTCGAAAACTTGATTCCTCCCGTTCCCTAGCCATTATGTATTCTCGTAGAGATGGAGTATCTTCATCATAAGTATATATTGTGCGATATTCCTCCATAAATTTGGGGATTATTTCTGCATCTGCATTGCCCCATTCCCCCTCATCAAAAAATGGACAATCGCCTCTGTATCTCCTTAAGTCACTGTTACGAGTAGCGCTTTCATAGCTTGTGCCAACTAACGTAATACATCCTCCATGAGCACTAAATACAACATGCTGACATTGAGCGAATGAAAAGGTGACTGGAAATAAAAATGGTTGCGTTTCCCCACGTCTTAAAGAGAAAAGAAGAGTTTTCGCTCCACCCAGGGGTGTCGTATACACCTGAAGCAGGGGTGCTATAGCTTGCGCTTGAATAATTTGAAATGTTTCCCAACCACCTTGACAAACACAGAACTTGTCAGTTGGTGAAATCCGTTGAATCCAAAACATGCTCCGTACATGTGTTTTCTGTGCTCAGTGAAGTGGATCTCATGAATATCAATGGAGTAGTAAAAACTTTAAGCACAAGTGCCCACAATTATACCCATCAAATTTTTGAACTCTATGATAATTGTATCGTATATTGTTACCCAAATAATGTATGATTTCTATTGGTGGCTGCAAATTTCCAAAACTGTCGAAATAATTAATTTCGTCACCATTTTTAGTGTAAGCTACCCAGTGTGTACCACCTCCTCTTGATGAATCTAAATTTATAACTGCACATTCATTTCTCCATTGATCTTTACTCTCAGGTAGGGAGTCCCGCATAAACACACCTCTAAAGTTCAGTATGTGCTTACGAGCAAATTTCAAAATATCAATATTTGAGAGAGGTTTATTGGGTAGCTGCTTTAAAAGTTTTTTGATTGATGATGTGATAATGAGGTAGTTATGCCATAGCCACTGCGGTGTGGTCGAAGGTAAAGTCCCTTTCCTAATGCAATAGCCTCCATCTTTTGATTGTGCCGTTAGTTCTCCTCAAGTTGCGCTACAGCATTTTTGGCGTTTGTTATTGTTTTTGCAATGCTTGCTCCGCCCGATGCAAGCCCACCAATCGCTCCTAATGCCGATAAAATGCCAACCAATGGTAAAAAGCCTCCGATCTTGGGTACACTAATAACTCGAGGAACTACTATATTTTTAGTATTTGAAGCAATTGACTTGTTTATTGCTTTACGAGCTATTTGAATTGCACTATCAATGTCGGGTGGCCTCTTCATTCTCAACGCCTTCGAAGCTGCTTTCACAATCTGTGTGAATTCTCGCTGTTTTGCGCAAGATTTACCAGACTTTTTACGTTTTCTGCTCTTGTTGTTCTTACGCGTGTTTAGCCCCATACCAAAAGATTTTTTCGTCTTCAATATGTTTGTGACGAACCAGGCGGCAGTCTTTTCCCCTACACTGCTATCTGCAGCTATTGCTCGCTCCCACGCTCTCTCCGATAATTGCACGTCCGCTTTATGACGTTGAGCAAGCTCTTTGTTTTGTGAGTAAGCTATATCGTGCTCTCTGCAGGCAGCATCTAACGGATTTATGCCCTTATCACCGCGTTCTAAACGCTTTTTTAGCTTAGTGCCTGGTCCACAGAATTGATAGCCAGGTATATGTAACTCAAGGGGTAAACTATTAATAAGATTATTCACTAGCCCACCACCTCTATAATGATAGGCCTTCAGTTTACGACTGATATGATTATAAAACTGCAGAGGCATTTTTATTAGAAGTTCAGTCTCTGAGCTATTATTGATAAATGTGGATGCAGTCTTGTAATCAACATCATTAAATATGCAGCTTAAAAAACAAAATACAACTATTGATATTAGAAATGTTGATTTGTTACCAAAAAATAATTTTATTAAGCATGGTGTTCTGTTACCTAACTCAATTAGAGCATTGGTTGTGGGGCCGAGTAATTGTGGTAAAACGAATCTAATGATTAGCTTAATTGAAAGTCCCAATGGATTGAAATTTAAAAATATTTATTTATATTCGAAGTCGTTGTACCAACCGAAATATGAATATTTAAAAACTCTGATTACTCCAATAAAGGGGATGGGGTATTTTACGTTTTCGGAAAATGAGGCTGTTATAGCACTTTATTTACTACTCAATAAGTACTCGAAATGTCAACAACACTAAGTTTAAGTGGTAACTCTTCAGTTTTAACGGCTGATTATTTCCCACCCATAGAATTAAATGAGGACTATGAATGCTGTTTAGTGGACTTTCATATGTATAACTCGATACCTAACGTTGATGAAAAAAATAATTTATTTCATATTGGTGAATATGTGATTGAAATACCAATCGGTTCATACGAACTCGATGATATTAGTGAATTTATATATGATGAAATACGGGAGAAGGGTTATTTACCACCCAATGAAAAGCTAATAATTGAAAGTAATAACAATACACTGCAAGTTGATATTCATAGTAGTGTGCTTCCAATATACTTTAATAAAGAACGTTCGATTGGTCAAATGTTTGGTTACACTAACCGTGTACTAGCTCCAGGAATTAATCATACATCAATTCTTCCGGTGAACGTTTTAAAGGTGAATGCTATCCGTTTGGAATGCAACATTATTGGGGGGTCATATGTAAACAATAACTCTTCACATACGCTTCATGAGTTCGCCCTCAATGTGCCACCAGGCTATAAAATGGATGAAATACCGCATAACCTAATTTATTTGCCCGTAAACACTCGAGAGATACACACATTAAGAGTTGATATAATTGATCAGGAGGGTGATCCCATTAACTTGCGTGGAGAGAACGTTACACTTCGCATGCATCTGCGGGTGCGAAAATGATAATTTACAACAAAAACCTCTGGAGACCAATATTAGAAAGCAAACCAATTAGAAGTGTCGCAGTGAGCAGGTCATCATCTAGGAGGGCACTTACAGCTGCTAATAAAGCGTTTTTACAATCATTGTGGCTTAGACTTCGAAAATACTAATGGAGAGCAGTATCTTAAATGTTCGAGAAAAGCCCTATGCTGATGATAGCATAATTAGCAAACAATATCACACTTATGCGCCCTATCATCAATCCTTCAATCCTAATGATGAAGTTCGAATTACAATTCAAAATCAGGATCTTTATGTATTACCTCATGACAGCTTTCTTAATATTGAGGGTTCAATCAGTCTGAGTGATAATAAGGTAGTTAATACGGGTGAGCTCAAAAATAATTGTATGGCATATTTATTTGATGAAATAAGATATGAGCTCAATGGAGTTGAAATTGATCGTACACGCTTCGTTGGTGTGACTTCCACAATAAAAAACTACGTCTCTTTAAATAAGAATGAGAGTAATATGCTTCAAAATGCTGGGTGGTTTAATCAAGATAAGTACAAACTATCACAACACAATGAAAAGGGGTATTTCAATTTCGTCATACCACTTAAATTGCTATTAGGGTTTGCTGAAGACTTTAACAAACTCATACTCAATTGTAAGCATGAGCTAATTTTGCTTATGAGTAAAAATATGACGAATGCTTTCAAAAAATCGGTGCAAGCAGTTATAAAATGAATATTTTCAAGATAACTTGGAAAATGCCGCATGTAACATTATGTGATCAGGTGAAGCTAAAAATATTTAATATTATTAAAAGCGGCAGCTCCCTACCAATGGCATTCCGCAGCTGGGATTGCTATATGAATCCATCACTCATTAATGGAGCACAACACACTTGGAATGTGAAGGTGGCATCCAATAGAGAACGCCCACGCTTCGCACTAATTGCTTTTTTTTCAGAGGGAAAAATAATATCAAATGATTTAACAAATTTAAAAGTACATTTAAACTCTGAGACTTATCCATATGATGACTTAAATCTAAATTATGAGCGCGCTCGCTGCGCCATACTGTATGAGATGTATGCAAAATTTCAAGAGAGCTACTACATGAAAGAGTCTCAGCCGCTCTTGAGCCCCAAAGAATTCATTGATAACGCTCCCATTGTTGTTATTGACTTATCGCATCAGCAAGAAAGCGTTAAAAGTGGTCCCATTGACGTGCGCATTTCCATCAACTTATTATCAACTACAAGTCACCCAAATACCGAAGCCTATTGTATTCTTATACACGATCATTTAATTGAATACAACCCGCTAAATGGTTCAGTACTTCGAGTTCAGTAGCTGCAAGGATTAATAAAAAAAAAAAAATGATTTCTAATATCATCCAACGAATCGACGAGTTTTTAGGATGGTTTGATTGCATAATTCCTCAAGCGGATAGGGAAGCCCTCATATCAAGCCGAAATTATTTTATGCAGCGTAAATACCAAGAAATTCTGGAATCATCATGTGGAAGTCATTTAGCCTGTTGTGGGAGTTTAGTAAAGGATATTGCTGAATATCCCAATACTTGTGCCTGTCACTTCATATTTCACCATATACATAAGACAAACGACATCAATATATATTTTAATATTGCTTGAATTAAGAATGCTTGTAAATAAAAATGTATAATCTTTTGCAAAGATAAATAAAAAGAAGTACACATATATATTTTTCGCTTTTTATTAAAGAAAAAAAATTTGATGTTTTGTGATTTGTTTTTGTTTTTAACAAAAAAAAAACTCTTTTTTTTTGTTTGTGTTTTGTTTGTGTTTACAATTTTTTATAAAAAGCTTTTGTTTTTAGGAAAAAAACTCCTAAAAGCAAATGAATCCCTATCTTGCTCATCCGCATTCCAGTTTTCCTCCGAGTGTATTCCAGGTAATATGTTAGAGATATCGTTGGTGTATGTTGTCAATTCGTCTGACAAGTACAAGTTGATGGATTCATCCACCTCACGACGTTTATAAATACAGAGCTTATTTTCAACAATTCCTTTGAAGAAGGAATTGCTAAGCCCGTGGTATTTTCGCGGCAAATAGAGGAAGAATAAATCCAATTCCAGCTCGATGCAGACTCCATCTACGGTAGTAAAACGTCTCACTCCGAGAACCCTGAAGAGCCTTTCAACCTTCAGGCTCTCCAGTAAAACCGAGGGCTTTCTGCTTTGTAGGTTAAATTCCAGGATGAGCCCCCTCACCACTTGTCGTCTTGGGTTGTCGGGGGTCATCGCTGGGCAGACGCTACTATTCCGTAGAAATAGATTTTCCAGCACTCCTGCCTCCAAATTCTCCTCAAGCTGAATCTCTCGTTGGGTGGTGGTGCTCGCGTCCATCGTTGTGTGTGTTGCGGATTTATTCAGTAAGTTTTTTAAACTGGGGTGTGCTAGTATTAGGACGCTGTATTTATGGCAACATGTTTGTATATATCACCCAAATTTTTGTAGTATGTATGTATATATTTATACATATTCTCCTAATTTTTGTTTCCGTTTAGTTTTGATATAACTCAAGACGCTAAACTCTAAGCCTATTTTTAGTCAACTAATTCAAATGCATATCACAAACAAAAAAAAAACTCTCACGCCCACTTATCTCAAACTTGGCTTTGCTGGCCTTGATCTTGGTCCCACGCGCCATCACTACCCCTTATCACAACTTTTTTTTTGTTTTTTTTGTTTTATGTTTTTACGCATGCATATCACTCACAAAAAACTCTCACACCCCCTTATCTCAAACTTGGCTTTGCTGGCCTTGATCTTGGCTGCTGACCTTGATCTTGGCTCCACGCGTCGCCTCCACCCTTATCTCAAACTATTGTTGCTGAGTCATCACGTTCTTATCTCAAGCTATTGTTGTTGAGCCACCACGTGATCTTGAACAAAATTACCATGAAATGTAGGAGTTATGTTTGTTGTTATTGTTGTTAAGTCATCACGTGACCTTGAAAAAAAAATATACAAACAGGATATGACGTCACTTCCACTTCAAAACAGACTTCCGCTCCAAAACAGACTTCCACTCCAAAAAACAAAAACCTTATCTAAAGCGGATATGACGTCACTTCCGCTCCAAAACAGACTTCCGCTCCAAAACAGACTTCCACTCCCAAAAAACCTTATCTAAACCGGATGTGACGTCACTTCCGCTCCAAAACAGACTTCCGCTCCAAAACAGACAGTTCCTTACTACTTGAAATAACTGACTGACAAAAAGCTGATTGCTATATATGAAGTGACTGACTGACAAAAAGCTGATTGCTTTATATGAAGTGACTGACTAACAAAAAGCTGATTGCTATATATGAAGTGACTGACTGACAAAAAGCCGATTGCTATATATGAAGTGACTGACTGACAAAAAGCTGATTGCTATATATGAAGTGACTGACTGACAAAAGCTGATTGCTATATATGACTGACTAACAAAAAGCTGATTGGAATATATGATATGACTGACTGACAAAAGCTGATTGCTATATATGAAGTGACTGACTGACAAAAGCTGATTGCTATATATGAAGTGACTAACAAAAAGCTGATTGCTATATATGAATGACTGACAAAAAGCTGATTGCTATATATGAAGTGACTGACTGACAAAAAGCCGATTGCTATATATGAAGTGACTGACTGACAAAAAGCTGATTGCTATATATGAAGTGACTGACTGACAAAAGCTGATTGCTATATATGAATTGACTGACTGACAAAAAGCTGATTGCTATATATGAAGTGACTGACTGACAAAAAGCTGATTGCTATAAATGATATGACTGACTGAAAAAAAGCTGATTGCTATATATGAAGTGACTGACTGACAAAAGCTGATTGCTATATATGACTGACTAACAAAAAGCTGATTGGAATATATGATATGACTGACTGACAAAAGCTGATTGCTATATATGAAGTGACTGACTGACAAAAGCTGATTGCTATATATGAAGTGACTGACTGACAAAAGCTGATTGCTATATATGAAGTGACTGACTGACAAAAGCTGATTGCTATATATGAAGTGACTGACTGACAAAAAGCTGATTGCTATATATGAAGTGACTGACTGACAAAAGCTGATTGCTATATATGAAGTGACTAACAAAAAGCTGATTGCTAAAATGGTCATCTTAAAAATGCATAAGCTAATCGATGAATAGTAAATTTAACAGTTACTTTAACATGCATGTTAAATAGAAGTTTACTTTATTTATATTAGCTTGCATAACTATTCAAATAAAAAAGAGCGCCATATATTAAATTTACAAGGAACTTTAGCATGCATGTTGTAATATTACTAATATTTGCTTTGCACTTAAACCGATTTAAAGCAGTTGTAGCAGTTAATTTTAATTCGCTTCTTCTATGCACTTCTCACAAACAGTTGAGCATGAAGTGCCTCCTACACTACTCGAGATTGTAGCATCAAATCAGTCTGGCAGTGAATGTTGACTGACTGACAAAAAGCTGATTGGTATATATGAAGTGACTGACTGACAAAAAGCTGATTGCTATATATGACTGACTGACAAAAAGCTGATTGCTATATATGAAGTGACTGACTGACAAAAAGCTGATTGCTATATATGATATGACTGACTGACAAAAAGCTGATTGCTATATATAAAGTGACTGACTGACAAAAGCTGATTGCTATATATGAAGTGACTGACTGACAAAAAGCTGATTGCTATATATGAAGTGACTGACTGACAAAAATCTGATTGCTATATATGAAGTGACTGACTGACAAAAAGCTGATTGCTATATATGAAGTGACTGACTGACAAAAGCTGATTGCTATATATGACTGACTAACAAAAAGCTGATTGGAATATATGATATGACTGACTGACAAAAGCTGATTGCTATATATGAAGTGACTGACTGACAAAAGCTGATTGCTATATATGAAGTGACTGACTGACAAAAAGCTGATTGCTATATATGAATTGACTGACTGACAAAAAGCTGATTGCTATATATGAAGTGACTGACTGACAAAAAGCTGATTGCTATAAATGATATGACTGACTGAAAAAAAGCTGATTGCTATATATGAAGTGACTGACTGACAAAAGCTGATTGCTATATATGAAGTGACTGACAAAAAGCTGATTGCTATATATGAATTGACTGACTGACAAAAAGCTGATTGCTATATATGAAGTGACTGACTGACAAAAGCTGATTGCTATATATGAAGTGACTGACTGACAAAAAGCTGATTGCTATATATGAAGTGACTGACTGACTGAAAGCTGATTGCTATATATGAAGTGACTGACAAAAAGCTGATTGCTATATATGAATTGACTGACTGACAAAAAGCTGATTGCTATATATGAAGTGACTGACTGACAAAAGCTGATTGCTATATATCACTGACTGACAAAAAGCTGATTGCTATTTATGAAGTGACTAACTGACAAAAAGCTGATTGCTATATATGATATGACTGACTGACAAAAAGCTGATTGCTATATATGAAGTGACTGACTGACAAAAGCTGATTGCTATATATGAAGTGACTAACAAAAAGCTGATTGCTAAAATGGTCATCTTAAAAATGCATAAGCTAATCGATGAATAGTAAATTTAACAGTTACTTTAACATGCATGTTAAATATAAGTTTACTTTATTTATATTAGCTTGCATAACTATTCAAATAAAAAAGAGCGCAATATATTAAATTTACAAGGAACTTTAGCAAGCATGTTGTAATTTTACTAATATTTGCTTTGCACTTAAACTGATTTAAAGCAGTTGTAGCAGTTAATTTTGATTCGCTTCTTCTATGCACTTCTCACAAACAGTTGAGCATGAAGTGCCTCCTACACTACTCGAGATTGTCGCATCAAATCAGTCTGGCAGTGAATGTTGACTGACTGACAAAAAGCTGATTGGTATATATGAAGTGACTGACTGACAAAAAGCTGATTGCTATATATGACTGACTGACAAAAAGCTGATTGCTATATATGAAGTGACTGACTGACAAAAAGCTGATTGCTATATATGATATGACTGACTGACAAAAAGCTGATTGCTATATATGAAGTGACTGACTGACAAAAGCTGATTGCTATATATGAAGTGACTGACTGACAAAAAGCTGATTGCTATATATAAAGTGACTGACTGACAAAAATCTGATTGCTATATATGAAGTGACTGACTGACAAAAAGCTGATTGCTATATATGAAGTGACTGACTGACAAAAGCTGATTGCTATATATGACTGACTAACAAAAGCTGATTGGAATATATGATATGACTGACTGACAAAAGCTGATTGCTATATATGAAGTGACTGACTGACAAAAGCTGATTGCTATATATGAAGTGACTGACTGACAAAAAGCTGATTGCTATATATGAATTGACTGACTGACAAAAAGCTGATTGCTATATATGAAGTGACTGACTGACAAAAAGCTGATTGCTATAAATGATATGACTGACTGAAAAAAAGCTGATTGCTATATATGAAGTGACTGACTGACAAAAGCTGATTGCTATATATGACTGACTAACAAAAAGCTGATTGGAATATATGATATGACTGACTGACAAAAGCTGATTGCTATATATGAAGTGACTGACTGACAAAAGCTGATTGCTATATATGAAGTGACTGACTGACAAAAAGCTGATTGCTATATATGAGTTGACTGACTGACAAAAAGCTGATTGCTATATATGAAGTGACTGACTGACAAAAAGCTGACTGACAAAAGCTGATTGCTATATATGACTGACTGACTGATGATGTGACTGACTGACAAAAAGCTGATTTCTATAAATGATATGACTGACAAAAAGCTCATTGCTATGTATGAAGTGACTGACTGACAAAAAGCTGATTGCTAAAATTATATAACTGACCGACAAAAAGCTGATTGATATATATGAAGTGACTGACTGACAAAAAGCTGATTGCTATAAATGATATGACTGACTGACAAAAAGCTGATTGCTATATATGAAATGACTGACTGACAAAAAGCTGATTGCTATAAATTATATGACTGACTGACAAAAAGCTGATTGCTATAAATGATACGACTGACTGACAAAAAGCTGATTGCTATATATAAAGTGACTGACTGACAAAAAGCTGATTGCTATAAATGATACGACTGACTGACAAAAAGCTGATTGCTATATATAAAGTGACTGACTGACAAAAAGCTAATTGCTATATATGAAGTGACTGACTGACTAAAAGCTGATTGCTATATATGAAGTGACTGACAAAAAGCTGATTGCTATATACTGACAAAAAGCTGATTGCTATATATGAAGTGACTGACTGACAAAAAGCTGATTGCTATATATGAAGTGACTGACTGACAAAAAGCTGATTGCTATATATGAAGTGACTGACTGACAAAAGCTGATTGCTATATATGAAGTGACTAACAAAAAGCTGATTGCTAAAATGGTCAGCTTAAAAATGCATAAGCTAATCGATGAATAGTAAATTTAACAGTTACTTTAACATGCATGTTAAATAGAAGTTTACTTTATTTATATTAGCTTGCATAACTATTCAAATAAAAAAGAGCGCCATATATTAAATTTACAAGGAACTTTAGCATGCATGTTGTAATTTTACTAATATTTGCTTTGCACTTAAACCGATTTAAAGCAGTTGTAGCAGTTAATTTTGATTCGCTTCTTCTATGCACTTCTCACAAAACAGTTGAGCATGAAGTGCCTCCTACACTACTCGAGATTGTCGCATCAAATCAGTCTGGCAGTGAATGTTGACTGACTGACAAAAAGCTGATTGGTATATATGAAGTGACTGACTGACAAAAAGCTGATTGCTATATATGACTGACTGACAAAAAGCTGATTGCTATATATGAAGTGACTGACTGACAAAAAGCTGATTGCTATATATGAAGTGACTGACTGACAAAAGCTGATTGCTATATATGACTGACTAACAAAAAGCTGATTGGAATATATGATATGACTGACTGACAAAAGCTGATTGCTATATATGAAGTGACTGACTGACAAAAACTGATTGCTATATATGAAGTGACTGACTGACAAAAAGCTGATTGCTATATATGAATTGACTGACTGACAAAAAGCTGATTGCTATATATGAAGTGACTGACTGACAAAAAGCTGATTGCTATAAATGATATGACTGACTGAAAAAAAGCTGATTGCTATATATGAAGTGACTGACTGACAAAAGCTGATTGCTATATATGACTGACTAACAAAAAGCTGATTGGAATATATGATATGACTGACTGACAAAAGCTGATTGCTATATATGAAGTGACTGACTGACAAAAGCTGATTGCTATATATGAAGTGACTGACTGACAAAAAGCTGATTGCTATATATGAGTTGACTGACTGACAAAAAGCTGATTGCTATATATGAAGTGACTGACTGACAAAAGCTGATTGCTATATATCACTGACTGACAAAAAGCTGATTGCTATATATGAAGTGACTGACTGACAAAAAGCTGACTGACAAAAGCTGATTGCTATATATGACTGACTGACTGATGATGTGACTGACTGACAAAAAGCTGATTTCTATAAATGATATGACTGACAAAAAGCTCATTGCTATGTATGAAGTGACTGACTGACAAAAAGCTGATTGCTAAAATTATATAACTGACCGACAAAAAGCTGATTGCTATATATGAAGTGACTGACTGACAAAAAGCTGATTGCTATATATGAAGTGACTGGCTGACAAAAAGCTGATTGCTATATATTAATTGACTGACTGACCAAAAGCTGATTGCTATATATGAAGTGACTGACTGACAAAAAGCTGATTGCTATATATGATATGACTGACTGACAAAATGCTGATTGCTATATATGAAGTGACTGACTGACAAAAGCTGATTGCTATAAATGATACGACTGACTGACAAAAAGCTGATTGCTATAAATGATATGACTGACTGACAAAAAGCTGATTGCTATATATGAAATGACTGACTGACAAAAAGCTGATTGCTATAAATTATATGACTGACTGACAAAAAGCTGATTGCTATAAATGATACGACTGACTGACAAAAAGCTGATTGCTATATATAAAGTGACTGACTGACAAAAAGCTGATTGCTATAAATGATACGACTGACTGACAAAAAGCTGATTGCTATATATAAAGTGACTGACTGACAAAAAGCTAATTGCTATATATGAAGTGACTGACTGACTAAAAGCTGGTTGCTATATATGAAGTGACTGACAAAAAGCTGATTGCTATATACTGACAAAAAGCTGATTGCTATATATGAAGTGACTGACTGACAAAAAGCCGATTGCTATATATGAAGTGACTGACTGACAAAAAGCTGATTGCTATATATGAAGTGACTGACTGACAAAAGCTGATTGCTATATATGAAGTGACTAACAAAAAGCTGATTGCTAAAATGGTCAGCTTAAAAATGCATAAGCTAATCGATGAATAGTAAATTTAACAGTTACTTTAACATGCATGTTAAATAGAAGTTTACTTTATTTATATTAGCTTGCATAACTATTCAAATAAAAAAGAGCGCCATATATTAAATTTACAAGGAACTTTAGCATGCATGTTGTAATTTTACTAGTATTTGCTTTGCACTTAAACCGATTTAAAGCAGTTGTAGCAGTTAATTTTGATTCGCTTCTTCTATGCACTTCTCACAAACAGTTGAGCATGAAGTGCCTCCTACACTACTCGAGATTGTCGCATCAAATCAGTCTGGCAGTGAATGTTGACTGACTGACAAAAAGCTGATTGGTATATATGAAGTGACTGACTGACAAAAAGCTGATTGCTATATATGACTGACTGACAAAAAGCTGATTGCTATATATGAAGTGACTGACTGACAAAAAGCTGATTGCTATATATGATATGACTGACTGACAAAAAGCTGATTGCTATATATGAAGTGACTGACTGACAAAAGCTGATTGCTATATATGAAGTGACTGACTGACAAAAAGCTGATTGCTATATATGAAGTGACTGACTGACAAAAATCTGATTGCTATATATGAAGTGACTGACTAACAAAAAGCTGATTGCTATATATGAAGTGACTGACTGACAAAAGCTGATTGCTATATATGACTGACTAACAAAAAGCTGATTGGAATATATGATATGACTGACTGACAAAAGCTGATTGCTATATATGAAGTGACTGACTGACAAAAGCTGATTGCTATATATGAAGTGACTGACTGACAAAAAGCTGATTGCTATATATGAAGTGACTGACTGACAAAAAGCTGATTGCTATAAATGATATGACTGACTGAAAAAAAGCTGATTGCTATATATGAAGTGACTGACTGATAAAAGCTGATTGCTATATATGAAGTGACTGACAAAAAGCTGATTGCTATATATGAAGTGACTGACAAAAAGCTGATTGCTATATATGAAGTGACTGACTAACAAAAGCTGATTGCTATATATCACTGACTGACAAAAAGCTGATTGCTATATATGAAGTGACTGACTGACAAAAAGCTGACTGACAAAAGCTGATTGCTATATATGACTGACTGACTGATGATGTGACTGACTGACAAAAAGCTGATTGCTATAAATGATATGACTGACAAAAAGCTCATTGCTATGTATGAAGTGACTGACTGACAAAAAGCTGATTGCTAAAATTATATAACTGACCGACAAAAAGCTGATTGCTATATATGAAGTGACTGACAGACAAAAAGCTGATTGCTATATATGAAGTGACTGACTGACTGAAAGCTGATTGCTATATATGAAGTGACTGACAAAAAGCTGATTGCTATATATGAATTGACTGACTGACAAAAAGCTGATTGCTATATATGAAGTGACTGACTGACAAAAGCTGATTGCTATATATCACTGACTGACAAAAAGCTGATTGCTATATATGAAGTGACTAACTGACAAAAAGCTGATTGCTATATATGATATGACTGACTGACAAAAAGCTGATTGCTATATATGAAGTGACTGACTGACAAAAGCTGATTGATATGTATGAAGTGACTAACTGACAGAAAGCTGATTGCTATAAATGAAATAACTGACTGACAAAAAGCTGATTGCTATATATGAAGTGACTGACTGACAAAAAGCTGATTGCTTTATATGAAGTGACTGACTAACAAAAAGCTGATTGCTATATATGAAGTGACTGACTGACAAAAAGCCGATTGCTATATATGAAGTGACTGACTGACAAAAAGCTGATTGCTATATATGAAGTGACTGACTGACAAAAGCTGATTGCTATATATGAAGTGACTGACTGACAAAAGCTGATTGCTATATATGAAGTGACTAACAAAAAGCTGATTGCTAAAAATGGTCAGCTTAAAAATGCATAAGCTAATCGATGAATAGTAAATTTAACAGTTACTTTAACATGCATGTTAAATAGAAGTTTACTTTATTTATATTAGCTTGCATAACTATTCAAATAAAAAAGAGCGCAATATATTAAATTTACAAGGAACTTTAGCATGCATGTTGTAATTGTACTAATATTTGCTTTGCACTTAAACCGATTTAAAGCAGTTGTAGCAGTTAATTTTGATTCGCTTCTTCTATGCACTTCTCACAAACAGTTGAGCATGAAGTGCCTCCTACACTACTCGAGATTGTCGCAATCAAATCAGTCTGGCAGTGAATGTTGACTGACTGACAAAAAGCTGATTGGTATATATGAAGTGACTGACTGACAAAAAGCTGATTGCTATATATGACTCACTGACAAAAAGCTGATTGCTATATATGAAGTGATTGACTGACAAAAAGCTGATTGCTATATATGATATGACTGACTGACAAAAAGCTGATTGCTATATATGAAGTGACTGACTGACAAAAGCTGATTGCTATATATGAAGTGACTGACTGACAAAAAGCTGATTGCTATATATGAAGTGACTGACTGACAAAAATCTGATTGCTATATATGAAGTGACTGACTGACAAAAAGCTGATTGCTATATATGAAGTGACTGACTGACAAAAGCTGATTGCTATATATGACTGACTAACAAAAAGCTGATTGGAATATATGATATGACTGACTGACAAAAGCTGATTGCTAAATATGAAGTGACTGACTGACAAAAGCTGATTGCTATATATGAAGTGACTGACTGACAAAAGCTGATTGATATGTATGAAGTGACTAACTGACAGAAAGCTGATTGCTATAAATGAAATAACTGACTGACAAAAAGCTGATTGCTATATATGAAGTGACTGACTGACAAAAAGCTGATTGCTTTATATGAAGTGACTGACTAACAAAAAGCTGATTGATTATATGACTGACTGACAAAAAGCTGATTGCTATAAATGATACGACTGACTGACAAAAAGCTGATTGCTATATATAAAGTGACTGACTGACAAAAAAGCTGATTGCTATAAATGATACGACTGACTGACAAAAAGCTGATTGCTATATATAAAGTGACTGACTGACAAAAAGCTAATTGCTATATATGAAGTGACTGACTGACTAAAAGCTGGTTGCTATATATGAAGTGACTGACAAAAAGCTGATTGCTATATACTGACAAAAAGCTGATTGCTATATATGAAGTGACTGACTGACAAAAAGCTGATTGCTATATATGAAGTGACTGACTGACAAAAAGCTGATTGCTATATATGAAGTGACTGACTGACAAAAGCTGATTGCTATATATGAAGTGACTAACAAAAGCTGATTGCTAAAATGGTCAGCTTAAAAATGCATAAGCTAATCGATGAATAGTAAATTTAACAGTTACTTTAACATGCATGTTAAATAGAAGTTTACTTTATTTATATTAGCTTGCATAACTATTCAAATAAAAAAGAGCGCCATATATTAAATTTACAAGGAACTTTAGCATGCATGTTGTAATTTTACTAGTATTTGCTTTGCACTTAAAACCGATTTAAAGCAGTTGTAGCAGTTAATTTTGATTCGCTTCTTCTATGCACTTCTCACAAACAGTTGAGCATGAAGTGCCTCCTACACTACTCGAGATTGTCGCATCAAATCAGTCTGGCAGTGAATGTTGACTGACTGACAAAAAGCTGATTGGTATATATGACGTGACTGACTGACAAAAAGCTGATTGCTATATATGACTGACTGACAAAAAGCTGATTGCTATATATGAAGTGACTGACTGACAAAAAGCTGATTGCTATATATGATATGACTGACTGACAAAAAGCTGATTGCTATATATGAAGTGACTGACTGACAAAAGCTGATTGCTATATATGAAGTGACTGACTGACAAAAAGCTGATTGCTATATATGAAGTGACTGACTGACAAAAATCTGATTGCTATATATGAAGTGACTGACTAACAAAAAGCTGATTGCTATATATGAAGTGACTGACTGACAAAAGCTGATTGCTATATATGACTGACTAACAAAAAGCTGATTGGAATATATGATATGACTGACTGACAAAAGCTGATTGCTATATATGAAGTGACTGACTGACAAAAGCTGATTGCTATATATGAAGTGACTGACTGACAAAAAGCTGATTGCTATATATGAAGTGACTGACTGACAAAAAGCTGATTGCTATAAATGATATGACTGACTGAAAAAAAGCTGATTGCTATATATGAAGTGACTGACTGATAAAAGCTGATTGCTATATATGAAGTGACTGACAAAAAGCTGATTGCTATATATGAAGTGACTGACAAAAAGCTGATTGCTATATATGAAGTGACTGACTAACAAAAGCTGATTGCTATATATCACTGACTGACAAAAAGCTGATTGCTATATATGAAGTGACTGACTGACAAAAAGCTGACTGACAAAAGCTGATTGCTATATATGACTGACTGACTGATGATGTGACTGACTGACAAAAAGCTGATTGCTATAAATGATATGACTGACAAAAAGCTCATTGCTATGTATGAAGTGACTGACTGACAAAAAGCTGATTGCTAAAATTATATAACTGACCGACAAAAAGCTGATTGCTATATATGAAGTGACTGACTGACAAAAAGCTGATTGCTATATATGAAGTGACTGACTGACTGAAAGCTGATTGCTATATATGAAGTGACTGACAAAAAGCTGATTGCTATATATGAATTGACTGACTGACAAAAAGCTGATTGCTATATATGAAGTGACTGACTGACAAAAGCTGATTGCTATATATCACTGACTGACAAAAAGCTGATTGCTATATATGAAGTGACTAACTGACAAAAAGCTGATTGCTATATATGATATGACTGACTGACAAAAAGCTGATTGCTATATATGAAGTGACTGACTGACAAAAGCTGATTGATATGTATGAAGTGACTAACTGACAGAAAGCTGATTGCTATAAATGAAATAACTGACTGACAAAAAGCTGATTGCTATATATGAAGTGACTGACTGACAAAAAGCTGATTGCTTTATATGAAGTGACTGACTAACAAAAAGCTGATTGCTATATATGAAGTGACTGACTGACAAAAGCCGATTGCTATATATGAAGTGACTGACTGACAAAAGCTGATTGCTATATATGAAGTGACTGACTGACAAAAGCTGATTGCTATATATGAAGTGACTGACTGACAAAAGCTGATTGCTATATATGAAGTGACTAACAAAAAGCTGATTGCTAAAATGGTCAGCTTAAAAATGCATAAGCTATCGATGATAGTAAATTTAACAGTTACTTTAACATGCATGTTAAATAGAAGTTTACTTTATTATATTAGCTTGCATAACTATTCAAATAAAAAAGAGCGCAATATATTAAATTTACAAGGAACTTTAAGCATGCATGTTGTAATTTTACTAATATT